>NC_088421.1:51735000-51997976 GCF_034236695.1 Oncorhynchus nerka | reverse complement strand
TTATTAAATGGTGCTTTGTATCAGTCATTCTACTACTGTATAGCCTGGTTGTTGTTATTAAATGGTGCTTTGTATCAGTCATTCTTCTACTGTATAGCCTGGTTATTTGTTATTAAATGGTGTTGTTATTAAATGGTGTTATTGTATCAGTCATTCTACTACTGTATAGCCTGGTTGTTAGTGTTGTTATTAAATGGTGCTTTGTATCAGTCATTCTACTACTGTATAGCCTGGTTGTTGTTATTAAATGGTGCTTTGTATCAGTCATTCTTCTACTGTATAGCCTGGTTGTTGTTATTAAATGGTGCTTTGTATCAGTCATTCTACTACTGTATAGCCTGGTTGTTGTTATTAAATGGTGCTTTGTATCAGTCATTCTTCTACTGTATAGCCTGGTTGTTGTTATTAAATTGTGCTTTGTATCAGTCATTCTACTACTGTATAGCCTGGATGTTGTTATTAAATGGTGCTTTGTATCAGTCATTCTACTACTGTATAGCCTGGTTGTAGTTTTTAAATGGTGCTTTGTATCAGTCATTATTCTACTGTATAGCCTGGTTGTTAGTGTTGTTATTAAATGGTGCTTTTATCAGTCATTCCTCTACTGTATAGCCTGGTTGTTGTTATTAAATGGTGCTTTGTATCAGTCCTTCTACTACTGTATAGCCTGGTTGTAGTTTTAAATGGTGCTTTGTATCAGTCATTATTCTACTGTATAGCCTGGTTGTTAGTGTTGTTATTAAATGGTGCTTTGTATCAGTCATTATACTACTGTATAGCCTGGTTGTTGTTATTACATGGGGCTTTGTATCAGTCATTCTCTACTGTATAGCCTGGTTGTAGTTATTAAATGGTGCTTTGTATCAGTCATTCCTCTACTGTATAGCCTGGTTGTTGTTATTAAATGGTGCTTTGTATCAGTCATTCCTCTACTGTATAGCCTGGTTGTTAGTGTTGTTATTAAATGGTGCTTTGTATCAGTCATTCCTCTACTGTATAGCCTGGTTGTTGTTATTAAATGGTGCTTTGTATCAGTCATTCTACTACTGTATAGCCTGGTTGTTGTTATTAAATGGGGCTTTGTATCAGTCATTCTACTACTGTATAGCCTGGTTGTTGTTATTAAATGGTGCTTTGTGTCAGTCATTCTTCTACTGTATAGCCTGGTTGTTGTTATTAAATGGGGCTTTGTATCAGTCATTCTACTACTGTATAGCCTGGTTGTTGTTATTAAATGGTGCCTGTATCAGTCATTCTACTACTGTTAGCCTGGTTGTTGATATTGAATGGTGCTTTGTATCAGTCATTTTTCTACTGTATAGCCTGGTTGTTAGTGTTGTTATTAAATGGTGCTTTGTATCAGTCATTCTACTACTGTATAGCCTGGTTGTTGTTATTAAATGGTGCTTTGTATCAGTCATTCTACTACTGTATACCCTGGTTGTTGTTATTAAATGGTGCTTTGTATCAGTCATTCTACTACTGTATAGCCTGGTTGTTGATATTTAATGGTGCTTTGTATCAGTCATTCTACTACTGTATACCCTGGTTGTTGTTATTAAATGGGGCTTTGTATCAGTCATTCTACTACTGTATAGCCTGGTTGTTGTTATTAAATGGTGCTTTGTATCAGTCATTCTACTACTGTATAGCCTGGTTGTTGTTATTAAATGGGGCTTTGTATCAGTCATTCTACTACTGTATAGCCTGGTTGTTAGTGTTGTTATTAAATGGTGCTTTGTATCAGTCATTCTACTACTGTATAGCCTGGTTGTTAGTGTTGTTATTAAATGGTGCTTTGTATCAGTCATTCCTCTACTGTATAGCCTGGTTGTTGTTATTAAATGGTGCTTTGTATCAGTCATTCCTCTACTGTATAGCCTGGTTGTTAGTGTTGTTATTAAATGGTGCTTTGTATCAGTCATTCTACTACTGTATAGCCTGGTTGTTGTTATTAAATGGTGCTTTGTATCAGTCATTCTTCTACTGTATAGCCTGGTTGTTGTTATTACATGGGGCTTTGTATCAGTCATTCCTCTACTGTATAGCCTGGTTGTAGTTATTAAATGGTGCTTTGTATCAGTCATTCTACTACTGTATAGCCTGGTTGTTGTTATTAAATGGGGCTTTGTATCAGTCATTCTACTACTGTATAGCCTGGTTGTTGTTATTAAATGGTGGTTTGTATCAGTCATTCTTCTACTGTATAGCCTGGTTGTTGTTATTAAATGGGGCTTTGTATCAGTCATTCTACTACTGTATAGCCTGGTTGTTGTTATTAAATGGTGCTTTGTATCAGTCATTCTACTACTGTATAGCCTGGTTGTTAGTGTTGTTATTAAATGGTGCTTTGTATCAGTCATTCTACTACTGTATAGCCTGGTTGTTGTTATTAAATGGTGATTTGTATCAGTCATTCTACTACTGTATAGCCTGGTTGTTAGTGTTATTAAATGGTGCTTTGTATCAGTCATTCTACTACTGTATAGCCTGGTTGTTGATATTGAATGGTGCTTTGTATCAGTCATTTTTCTACTGTATAGCCTGGTTGTTAGTGTTGTTATTAAATGGTGCTTTGTATCAGTCATTCTTCTACTGTATAGCCTGGTTGTTGGTGTTGTAAAATTATTTTAACAACGCTAGTGACTTGGGTCTTGTACGTGTGCCCTTTCTGTTCAAAGACAATTTGCAGCTTTTTGTCTACATTCTTATCAATAAAACGTTGAAAGAATATTTAATTAATCCTCTCCAAACTGGCCTGATTGACAGAGCTGCAATACTGATCTTAACCACAGAGTGGGGCTGTAATACAGAGGAACTGTTCAAAATCAAATCAAATCAAATTTTATTTGTCACATACACATAGTTAGCAGATGTTAATGCGAGTGTAGCGAAATGCTTGTGCTTCTAGTTCCGACAATGCAGTGATAACCAACAAGTAATCTAACTAACAATTCCAAAACTACTGTCTTATACACAGTGTAAGGGGATAAGGAATATGTACATAAGGATATATGAATGAGTGATGGTACAGAGCAGCATACAGTAGATGGTATCAGTACAGTATATACATATGAGATGAGTATGTAGACAAAGTAAACAAAGTGGCATAGTTAAAGTGGCTAGTGACATAAGAATGCAGTCGATGATCTAGAGTACAGTATATACATATGCATATGAGATGAATAATGTAGGGTAAGTAACATTATATAAGGTAGCATTGTTAAAAGTGGCTAGTGATATATTTACATCATTTCCCATCAATTCCCATTATTAAAGTGGCTGGAGTTGGGTCAGTGTCAATGACAGTGTGTTGGCAGCAACCACTCAATGTTAGTGATTGCTGTTTAACAGTCTGATGGCCTTGAGATAGAAGCTGTTTTCAGTCTCTCGGTCCCAGCTTTGATGCACCTGTACTGACCTCGCCTTCTGGATGATAGCGGGGTGAACAGGCAGTGGTTCGGGTGGTTGATGTCCTTGATGATCTTTATGGCCTTCCTGTAACATCGGGTGGTGTAGGTGTCCTGGAGGGCAGGTAGTTTGCCCCGGTGATGCGTTGTGCAGACCTCACTACCCTCTGGAGAGCCTACGGTTGAGGCGGAGCAGTTGCCGTACCAGGCGGTGATACAGCCCGCCAGGATGCTCTCGATTGTGCATCTGTAGAAGTTTGTGAGTGCTTTTGGTGACAAGCCGAATTTCTTCAGCCTCCTGAGGTTGAAGAGGCGCTGCTGCGCCTTCTTCACGACGCTGTCAGTGTGAGTGGACCAATTCAGTTTGTCTGTGATGTGTATGCCGAGGAACTTAAAACTTGCTACCCTCTCCACTACTGATCCATCGATGTGGATAGGGGGTGTTCCCTCTGCTGTTTCCTGAAGTCCACAATCATCTCCTTAGTTTTGTTGACGTTGAGTGTGAGGTTATTTTCCTGACACCACACTCCAGGGGCCCTCACCTCCTCCCTGTAGGCCGTCTCGTCGTTGTTGGTAATCAAGCCTACCACTGTTGTGTCGTCCGCAAACTTGATGATTGAGTTGGAGGCGTGCATGGCCACGCAGTCGTGGGTGAACAGGGAGTACAGGAGAGGGCTCAAACGCACCCTTGTGGGGCCCCGTGTTGAGGATCAGCGGGGAGGAGATGTTGTTGCCTACCCTCACCACCTGTGGGCGGCCCGTCAGGAAGTCCAGTACCCAGTTGCACAGGGCGGGTTCGAGACCCAGGGTCTCGAGCTTGATGTGAGCGAGCTTGAAGGGTACTATGGTATTGAATGCCGAGCTGTAGTCGATGAACAGCATTCTCACATAGGTATTCCTCTTGTCCAGGTGGGTTAGGGCAGTGTGCAGTGTGGTTGAGATTGCATCGTCTGTGGACCTATTTGGGCGGTAAGCAAATTGGAGTGGGTCTAGGGTGTCAGGTAGGGTGGAGGTGATATGGTCCTTGACTAGTCTCTCAAAGCACTTCATGATGACGGAAGTGAGTGCTACGGGCGGTAGTCGTTTAGCTCAGTTACCTTAGCTTTCTTGGGAACAGGAACAATGGTGGCCCTCTTGAAGCATGTGGGAACAGCAGACTGGTATAGGGATTGATTGAATATGTCCGTAAACACACCGGCCAGCTGGTCTGCGCATGCTCTGAGGCGCGGCTGGGGACCGTCTGGGCCTGCAGCCTTGCGGTTAACACGTTTAAATTTTGTTGTGAGACAGTATCCCAAACTGTGTACAGAATACATATGTATCTGAACCAACAACACATGGGTCTATAGTGAGGTACAGAATACATATGTATCTGAACCAACAACACATGGGTCTATAATGAGGTACAGAATACATATGGAACTGAACCAACCACACATGGGTCTATAATGAGGTACAGAATACATATGGATCTGAACCAACCACACATGGATCTATAAAGAGGTACAGAATACATATGGAACTGAACCAACCACACATGGATCTATAAAGAGGTACAGAATACATCTATCTGAACCAACCACACATGGATCTATAAAGAGGTACAGAACACATCTATCTGAACCAACCACACATGAGTCTATAATGAGGTACAGAACACATATGTAACTGAACCAGCCACACATGGGTCTATAGTGAGGTACAGAATCCATATGTAACTGAACCAACCACACATGGAGTCTATAATGAGGTAGAGAACACACATCTATCTGAACCAACCACACATGGGTCTATAATGAGGTACATAACACATATGTAAATGAACCAACCACACATGGGTCTATAGTGTACAGAATCCTATGTAACTGAACCAACCACACATGGGTCTATAATGAGGTAGAGAACACACATCTATCTGAACCAACCACACATGGGTCTATAATGAGGTACATAACACATATCTATCTGAACCAACCACACATGGGTCTATAATGAGGTACAGAATACATATGTAACTGAACCAACCACACATGGGTCTATAGTGAGGTACAGAATCCATATGTAACTGAACCAACCACACATGGGTCTATAATGAGGTAGAGAACACACATCTATCTGAACCAACCACACATGGGTCTATAATGAGGTACAGAATACATATCTAGCTGAACCAACCACACATGGGTCTATAATGAGGTACAGAATACATATCTAGCTGAACCAACCACACATGGGTCTATAATGAGGTACAGAGCACATATCTATCTGAACCAACCATAGAACCACTGAAAGCTCCTGTTAGGGTTAGGGTTGGGTTAGAGTTAGGGTTGAGGTAGGGTTTGGGTTGGTGTTAGGGTTGGGTTAGGGTTAAGGATAGGGCTAGGGTTTTGAATAGGGTTGGGTTGAAGCTAGGGTTAGGGTTAAGGATACAGTTGGGTTAGGGTTAGAGGTAGTGTTGGATTAGGGCTGTGTACAGAATACATATGGATCTGAACCAACCACACATGGATCTATAAAGAGGTACAGAATACATATGGAACTGAACCAACCACACATGGATCTATAAAGAGGTACAGAATACATCTATCTGAACCAACCACACATGGATCTATAAAGAGGTACAGAACACATCTATCTGAACCAACCACACATGAGTCTATAATGAGGTACAGAACACATCTATCTGAACCAACCACACATGGATCTATAATGAGGTACAGCATACATATGGAACTGAATCAACCACACATGGGTCTATAATGAGGTACAGAATACATATGTAACTGAACCAACCACACATGGGTCTATAGTGAGGTACATAATCCATATATAACTGAACCAACCACACATGGGTCTATAATGAGGTAGAGAACACACATCTATCTGAACCAACCACACATGGGTCTATAATGAGGTACATAACACATATCTATCTGAACCAACCACACATGGGTCTATAATGAGGTACAGAATACATATGTAACTGAACCAACCACACATGGGTCTATAGTGAGGTACAGAACCCATATGTAACTGAACCAACCACACATGGGTCTATAATGAGGTAGAGAACACACATCTATCTGAACCAACCACACATGGGTCTATAATGAGGTACAGAATACATATCTAGCTGAACCAACCACACATGGGTCTATAATGAGGTACAGAGCACATATCTATCTGAACCAACCATAGAACCACTGAAAGCTCCTGTTAGGGTTAGGGTTGGGTTAGAGTTAGGGTTGAGGTAGGGTTTGGGTTGGTGTTAGGGTTGGGTTAGGGTTAAGGATAGGGCTAGGGTTTTGAATAGGGTTGGGTTGAAGCTAGGGTTAGGGTTAAGGATACAGTTGGGTTAGGGTTAGAGGTAGTGTTGGATTAGGGTTGGTTTGGTGTTAGGGTTAGGGTTTGAGTTGGGGTTGGGTTAGGGTAGATGTTAGGGTTAGAGTTGGGTTAGGGATAAGGTTAAGGATAGGGTTAGGGTTAGGGTTAGGGTAGGGGTTAGGGTCAGAGTTGGGGTTGGGTTAGCGTTAGGGATAGGGTTGGGTTAGGGTTGGATTAGGGTTGAGTTAGGTTGGGGTTAGGGTTGGGTTGGGTTGGTGTTCAGGTTAGGTTTTGGTTAGGGTTAGAGTTGGGTAGGGTTAGGGTTGGGTTAGGGTTTGGGGTGGTGTTAGGGTTAGGGTTCGGTTAGGGTTAAGGATAGGGTTAGGGTTGTGAATAGGGTTGCGTTGAAGTTAGGGTTAGGGTTAGGGTTAAGGATAGAGTTGGGTTAGGGTTAGGGTTAGTGTTGGATTAGGGTTGGGTTGGTGTTAGGGTTAGGGTTGGGTTAGGATTAGAGTTGGGGTTGGGTTAGCGTTAGGGTTGGGTTAGGGTTGGATAAGGGTTGGGTTAGGGTTAGGGCTGGGTTAGGGTTGGATTAGGGTTGGGTTAGGGTTAGGGTTGAGTTAGGGCTGGGTAAAGGTTAAGGATTGAGTTGTGTTAGGGTTAGGGTTGGGTTGGTTTGGGTTAGGATTGGGTTAGGGTTGGTTTAGGGTTAGGGTTAGGTTAGTGTTGGGTTTGGGTTAGGGTTGGGTTAGGTTTAGGTTAGTGTTGGGTTGGTTTAGGGTAGGGTTGGGTTAGTGTTGGGTTAGGGTTGGGTTGGTGTTAAGGTTAGGGTTGGGTTAGCGTTAGAGTTGGGGTTGGGTTATGGTTGGGTTAGGTTTAGGGTTGGGATAGGGTTAAGGATAGGTTGGGTTTGGGTTATGGTTGGGTTAGGTTAGGATTGGGTTAGGGTTGGGTTAGGTTTAGGGTTGGGTTAGGGTTATGGATAGAGTTGGGTTTGGGTTAGGGTTGGGTTAGATTTAGGTTAGTGTTGGGTTGGGTTGGGTTAGGGTAGGGTTGGGTTAGGATTGAGTTAGGGTTGGTTTAGGATTAGGTTAGTGTTGGGTTGGGTTGAAGCCAGCATGTGGATGGACTTGAGAATAAGGTTGGAGGATATATAGTTAATTCTCTGACTGTATTGACTATAGAATAAGGTTTAGGATATATAGTTAATTCTCTGACTGTATTGACTATAGAATAAGGTTGAGGATATATAGTTAATTCTCTGACTGTATTGACTTGAGAATAAGGTTTAGGATATATAGTTAATTCTCTGACTGTATTGACTATAGAATAAGGTTTAGGATATATAGTTAATTCTCTGACTGTATTGACTATAGAATAAGGTTGAGGATATATAGTTAATTCTCTGACTGTATTGACTTGAGAATAAGGTTTAGGATATATAGTTAATTCTCTGACTGTATTGACTATAGAATAAGGTTGAGGATATATAGTTAATTCTCTGACTGTATTGACTATAGAATAAGGTTTAGGATATATAGTTAATTCTCTGACTGTATTGACTATAGAATAAGGTTTAGGATATATAGTTAATTCTCTGACTGTATTGACTTGAGAATAAGGTTTAGGATATATAGTTAATTCTCTGACTGTATTGACTATAGAATAAGGTTGATATATAGTTAATTCTCTGACTGTATTGACTATAGAATAAGGTTTAGGATATATAGTTAATTCTCTGACTGTATTGACTATAGAATAAGGTTGAGGATATATAGTTAATTCTCTGACTGTATTGACTATAGAATAAGGTTTAGGATATATAGTTAATTCTCTGACTGTATTGACTATAGAATAAGGTTGAGGATATATAGTTAATTCTCTGACTGTATTGACTATAGAATAAGGTTTAGGATATATAGTTAATTCTCTGACTGTATTGACTATGAGAATAAGGTTGAGGATATATAGTTAATTCTCTGACTGTATTGACTATAGAATAAGGTTGAGGATATATAGTTAATTCTCTGACTGTATTGACTATAGAATAAGGTTGAGGATATATAGTTAATTCTCTGACTGTATTGACTATAGAATAAGGTTGAGGATATATAGTTAATTCTCTGACTGTATTGACTATAGAATAAGGTTGAGGATATATAGTTAATTCTCTGACTGTATTGACTATAGAATAAGGTTGAGGATATATAGTTAATTCTCTGACTGTATTGACTATAGAATAAGGTTGAGGATATATAGTTAATTCTCTGACTGTATTGACTATAGAATAAGGTTGAGGATATATAGTTAATTCTCTGACTGTATTGACTATAGAATAAGGTTGAGGATATATAGTTAATTCTCTGACTGTATTGACTATAGAATAAGGTTGAGGATATATAGTTAATTCTCTGACTGTATTGACTATAGAATAAGGTTAGGATATATAGTTAATTCTCTGACTGTATTGACTATAGAATAAGGTTGAGGATATATAGTTAATTCTCTGACTGTATTGACCCAGTTGAATCCCATTTCTAGTCCTGTAAACAGAAACAGAACAACATACATGGAAATGAGTTCAACACGTTTTAATGTATTTTTAGTTTTAATCATGTTCATTTGTATCTCTCTGTATGACAGATTCTCAGTAGGTTTCCATGGTCCATTAACCTAACAGCCTGGTAGGTCTACACAGTGAGAGAGGGGGGGATAGAGAGAGAGGGAGAGAGGGGGAGAGAGGGGGGGAGAGGGGGAAGAGGAGGGGTAGAGAGAGAGAGAGAGAGAGAGAGAGACAGAGGGGTGGAGAGAAAGGAGAGAGGAGTGAGAGAGAGAGAGTGAGAGAGAGAGAGAGACAGAGGGGGGGGATTCTTTAACCCAGTCATTGGGCAGGTCAGAGTCTATGTTTGTGAGAGATAGGGAGTGTGGAGAGGGAGAGAGGAGCGAAGAGACAGAGGGAGATACTACAGACATTATCACAACCTGCCACTAGAGGAAGACAAATAAACAGTTTTGTTAGTTTGTCATTCTTACATTCATGGTCACAAAACAATCCCATCGTTGTGGCAGAGAGAGAGAGAGAGAGAGAGAGAGAGAGAGAGAGGACTGGATAACACTCAGTTATCCTTTTTATGTCTCTATTTTTGCTCAGTCATTGGGCAGGTCAGAGTCTATGTTTGTGAGAGATAGGGGGAGTGTGGGAGGGAGAGAGGGTGAAGAGACAGAGGGAGATACTACAGACATTATCACAACCTGCCACTAGAGGAAGACAAATAAACAGTTTTTGTTAGTTTTGTCATTCTTACATTCATGGTCACAAAACAATCCCATCGTTGTGGTAAGAGAGAGAGAGAGAGAGAGAGAGAGAGAGGACTGGATAACACTCAGTTATCCTTTTTTCTCTATTTGCTTTGGTCAGGGTGTGATGTGGGGTGGGCATTCTATGTTTTGTTTTCTGTGTTTCTTTATTTCTATGTTTTGGCTGGGTATGGTTCAGGGACAGCTGTCTAAAGTAGTGTCTCTGATTGGGAACCATACTTATAGCCCCCTTTCCCTCCTTTCAGTGTGGGAAGTGCTTTGTTATGTGGCTCTTTGCCTGTACGCTTCACAGTTGTTTTTATAGAGCTCTGGTCAAAGTAGTGCACTATGTAGGCAATAGGGTGTTATAGAGCTCTGGTCAAAGTAGTTCACTATGTAGGCAATAGGGTGTTATAGAGCTCTGGTCTAAAGTAGTGCACTATGTAGGGAATAGGGTGTTATAGAGCTCTGGTCAAAGTAGTGCACTATGTAGGCAATACGGTGTTATAGAGCTCTGGTCAAAGTAGTTCACTATGTAGGCAATATGGTGTTATAGAGCTCTGGTCTAAAGTAGTGTACCACAGTATGTAGGGAATAGGGTGTTATAGAGCTCTGGTCAAAGTAGTGTACTACAGTATGTAGGGAATAGGGTGTTATAGAGCTCTGGTCTAAAGTAGTGCACTATGTAGGGAATAGGGTGTTATAGAGCTCTGGTCTAAAGTAGTGCACTATGTAGGGAATAGGGTGTTATAGAGCTCTGGTCTAAAGTAGTGTACTACACTATGTAGGGAATAGGGTGTTATAGAGCTCAGGGTTAAAGTAGTGTACCACAGTATGTAGGGAATAGGGTGTTATAGAGCTCTGGTCTAAAGTAGTGCACTATGTAGGGAATAGGGTGTTATAGAGCTCTGGTCTAAAGTAGTGCACTACTATTCCCCATAATGCACCACACAGCCCTATGGGCCCTGGTCAAAGTAGTGCACTATATAGGGAATAGGGTGCCACTTTGGGACAGAAACTCAGACTTTAATCACTGGTCCTGGAGACTGCTAGTTGTTCATACGATGTTGTTATTAATGATTAACCTTGAAATGCAGTGGTCTGAATCAGGGTCACACAGTGTTGTTTTTAATGATTAACCTTGAAATGCAGTGGTCTGAATCAGGGTCACACAGTGTTGTTTTTAATGATTAACCTTGAAATGCAGTGGTCTGAATCAGGGTCACACAGTGTTTCTTGGAAGTCTTAAACAAATCTACTCTGAAACAAAGGTATCACCACAAACACATGGTTCTGGGCTTAAAGAAAGAAGACACCTGTACCATGTCAGATATGGAGTTGAAATGGATTCCAATTGGGGTTTTTCACCCCAATATTACACTATATACATCACAGATGACTGAAATATAGCAAACCCCTTTTTGGCATAGAAACACACCGGATTTTAGGCATAAAAAAATGAATTCTTTATTAATTATGAAATTATAAAAAATATGAATAACATTCCACCATGAGGTCACTAGGTAATAATGATACAATATGAATAACATTCCACCATGAGGTCACTAGGTCATCTGACTGCAGGAAAGCAGTAGCTACAAGCGATGTTATTGTAAACCCAAGGCTTTTCTGGTAAACAGGTTAAACTGGGTTTCTGATGATGCTGACATGGGGTCAGAGCCACTAAACTTTAACAGAAATGATGGAGTCCTAAATTAATCAGTAACAAGAATTACACAAAGTTTCTGACATTGGGAGGTGAATAAACTGTTCCCAAGGTTTCATTCTCAACACAAAGGAAACTCTCACTGACTTGACATGTTCTGGTTTTGAATTCAGGCTGCAAGTAAGGATCCTACCAGGAATTATTCATGTAGGATGTTGGTAGAATGTTGAAGTTGGGATAGTAAGGATCCTACCAGGAATTATTCATGTAGGATGTTGGTAGAATGTTGAAGTTGGGATAGTAAGGATCCTACCAGGGATTATTCATGGTGATGTTGGTAGAATGTTGAAGCTGGGATTAAGGATCCAGGGATTATTCATGTAGGATGTTGGTAGAATGTTGGTAGAAAGTTGAAGATACAGAGCCACTTGTCATCAGGAAGGTGCTCTCTCAGCAGAATATTTCAATCATACAAAATGGCGCTAACTGGCGTAGGCAATGAAATGAAAAAACATATTGTTCATATATTCGTATATTGTGGATATTTTACAATTTGTATATTTATTCATGTATTATAGTTCAATGACATGTTGGATCTCTGTTTAGGGGTCATTGCTCGAAAATGAGTCTCTCTGGGGAGAGAGGAGGGCATCCAATTCTCTAAAATGAGTCTCTCTGGGGAGAGAGAGGAGGGCGGCCCTGCCTCTAAAATGAGTCTCTCTGGGGAGAGAGAGGAGGGCGGCCCTGCCTCTAAAATTAGTCTCTCTGGGAAACATGACACCAAAGCTAAGAGGTGAGAGTACAATTTTGTTTAAGAATTTATGAAGAGTTTTATATCCATAATTTTTTCACATTTGTGTTTTTTTCATCCAAATGAAGTCTTCTTGGTACCTTCATGTGTAAAATATTACTGTTCTAAGATTCATAGATTTTAGTGTCTGATACTTTCCCCTAAACGTCAACTGAGCGGCACAGAGACACCATTCAACTGTGTGCAGATTCATCACATCTTCAGCTGGAAACACTAAGTGATGTTGTCCATCTGTGACCAAAGAGAAAGTGGTCTTAGTTCAATTCTATGAAATTATTTAGTTTATTTTTTTTTTCATTTTGGGGCTGAACATCACAGTGAATATTGTTACATCACAGCGAATATTGTTACATCACATGTTACATCGAATATTGTTACATCACAGTGAATATTGTTACATCACAGTGAATATTGTTACATCACAGCGAATATTGTTACATCACAGCGAATATTGTTACATCACAGTGAATATTGTTCCATCACAGCGAATATTGTTACATTCTCTAGATTCTCCCGTTTCATTTGATCTATAGAGCCCCACAGTGGAGGTGTCATAATACCCATAACACCTAGCGGTCAAACAGGGAAATGGTTCCAATAGTTTTATAGAGCCCCACAGTGGAGGTGTCATAATACCCATAACACCTAGCGGTCAAACAGGGAAATGGTTCCAATAGTTTTATAGAGCCCCACAGTGGAGGTGTCATAATACCCATAACACCTAGCGGTCAAACAGGGAAATGGTTCCAATAGTTTTATAGAGCCCCACAGTGGAGGTGTCATAATACCCATAACACCTAGCGGTCAAACAGGGAAATGGTTCCAATAGTTTTATAGAGCCCCCACAGTGGAGGTGTCATAATACCCATAACACCTAACGGTCAAACAGGGAAATGGTTCCAATAGTTTTTCCACCATACATTTTTCCCATAGGGAATTGTAGAAACACTTCAAATAAGGGCTGTATTCTTGTGGGCAAATTTTGTCATCAAACTTTGTCATCAAAGTCTGGCCTTCTCTGGATTTATGGTGCTTTCATGACAACTTGGAACTCTGAAAAAGCATCATTGATCTTCAGGTCGGAGCTCTAGAAAAGGCCAGAGTCCCGACTTAGAATTTATAGTTGGATGACGATTCAAGACCTATTTTCTCAAATGTTGTATAATGTTTATGTCCAATGGCCGATAAGCACTGATATGTTCTATCTACAATTTCTCTTCATATGACAAGGATTGAAAAGGATTTGCCAGTTGGTTCATGATGATGGCTGCTAGCCTGCTAGCTAAGAGTTTGAAACTATGATGCTGATATGATCAGTCCAATCAAAGCTACTGTAGATATAACATGATGCTGATATGATCAGTCCAATCAAAGCTACTGTAGATATAACATGATGTTGATATGATCAGTCCAATCAAAGCTACTGTAGATATAAAATGATGTTGATATGATCAGTCCAATCAAAGCCACGGTAGATATAACGTGATGTTGATATGATCAGTCCAATCAAAGCCACGGTAGATATAACGTGATGTTCATTTTATCTGTGGCCAATGACCTTGAGCCTTTTGGATGGACACTTCTAATGTAACTCTATGGCAGCATCCAATGGGCTTGAATTTTAGAGATCTCCTGTAGATTTTGAGGTGACATAGTGTCTCCATGAGTGACAGAACACAGAGCCAATCATGACGCAACTATTTACTTATTATTATTTTTGACTGAATAACAGGTGGGGCTCTGCACCTGAATAACAGGTTGCCTCTGTTCCAAAGCAGGAACCACTGACTGGCTGCATGTTCTAATATCCAGATACCTGCTGGTACCTCTTAGGACAGCTGATGAGGCTATTATCCAGATACCTGCTGGTACCTCTTAACTGGATGGGACAGCTGACGAGGCTATTATCCAGATACCTGCTGGTACCTCTTAGGACAGCTGATGATGCTATTATCCAGATACCTGCTGGTGCCTCTTAGGACAGCTGATGAGGCTATTATCCAGATACCTGCTGGTACCTCTTAGGACAGCTGATGAGGCTATTATCCAGATACCTGCTGGTACGTCTTAACTGGTTCTGACAGCTCATGAGGTGTCCTACCCGCCATTTTTTAAAGACAAGACAAAGCTCATTGCCTTCTTCATTCATGCAGAGACGGGCAGCCTGAAGGTCTCCTCATTGATTTAGCTGGAAAGGGGATAAATTGTGTTTTACATTGGTATTCATATTACAGTTGACCTTGAAATATTAGGTTTTAGTGATAACCCCTCTGTGTCCAAGGACAAAACTTTTAAATATTATTTTCATGTGCCTCAAGTAGGCTGGACACATTCAATATTTAACAAACTTTTTTCTGATGAAAACTAGTTCATTGCAACCGCCTTGGAGCCCAGTTTCATAATATTACCTTATTTGCCTAGCTATGAAGTAATCGCGCAGAGTGGGCTGAGGTGATCTTGGGGAATAACGTTGGAGTTCGCGACAGTGTTGAGATGCCGAAGTTTATTGTTCAGACGAACGACCTGCTAGATAGCCAAGCTAGTCAGTACAGCTAGGTAAGCTAGCTAGCTACTCTACCAGCAGCATCCTAGTTGTCCTAGCTAGTCGGTACAGCTAGGTAAGCTAGCTAGCTACTCTACCAGCAGCATCCTAGTTGTCCTAGCTAGTTGGTACAGCTCGGTAAGCTAGCTAACTACTCTACCAGCAGCATCCTAGTTACCATAGCTACCACTACATCATCACTGGCTGTCTGCATTTCTTGTGGACCGATGGAGCTCCCCGGTTGTTTCTTCCACCTGTTAAATCCTGTGGAGGGCTTCTCCCTCTCTCGTTGACGGATGCTGGCTACCTCTGTCCGGTTCTCCTCTCTTCACTAGATGGACGGAAACTTTGGTGTTTAACCCGTCTGTGTCCAAGGGCCGAACTTTTTAATATTATTTTCGTGGCGCCTCAAGGGTTTAATTGTTTGTAAAAACTTAGTGGAGAGGTCTCCATTTTGCCGGGTTTTTTACTTTGTTGTGGAAATTTCCTCTATTTACCAAATCATGAGAGCAAACCACATACAAGTCAGAGTTAGTTATCACAAAGTCCATCTTTAATTATATGAGCTCTATCACAACCCTGTGACTCTCAGATCAATTCAGTGTCTATCAATGAATTCTCTGAGAGTCCCTTACACATTGCAGCTGAGATCAAAAGACACACATAGCCAGACAGCATAGGCATAATTTATCGTTCAGCTTTGTCTCCTAAACTATGTTATTTTCTCAAACTCAGAACCATAAACCAATCCTCCATATCAACAGGCATATATCAAATCCATCCTATCATGACAAGATCACAGAGACAAACTGACAGACATTGTGGAGCCAAGAGATACACGCTTGACCTCTCCCCCTCTCTCCGGCCCAAGCAACTTAGTCTGACATAGAACAGATCCTGCAACCCCGCCACAGTATTATACAAAAATAACATTCTGATGAGAAGTAACTTACAAACATTTGATGAATATAAAACATCTTACCTATGTTACCAACCAATTCTGATTATTCCCCAATACTTCCAGAAAGTATTCACACCCCCTTGACTTTTTACACATTTTGTTGTGTTAAATCCTGAATTTAAATGGATTAATTCAGATGTTTTGGGGTCACTGGCCTACACACAACACCCCATAATGTCAAAGTGGACTTATGTTTTAAGAATTCTTTACAAAATGTATTTAAAATGAAAAGTGATTATATTTCTGGTATGAGTCCCAATCAGAGGCAGCTGTTTATCGTTGTCTCTGATTGGGGATCATATTTAGCCAGCCATTTTTCCCTTTGTGCTTTGTGGGATCTTGACTATGTATAGTTGCCTGTGAGCATTATTATAGCTTCACGTTTTTGTTTTGCATTTATTGTTTTCTTTGAGTTTCACTTCATAATAAAGAGGATGGAACCATACCACACTGCATCTTGGTCCACTCATTATAAAGATCGTGACAGTACCAACAACGGACCAAGCAGCGGGCCCAGGAGGAAAGCCAGGAGTGGAGGACATCCTGGACATGGGACGAGATTATGGCAGGAGACAGGAGACAGAAGCCTGCCATGGAAGCAGGCGGAGGCAGCGAGGGATGGACAGCGACGATGCCAGTGTTCGCGGCCACAACTCAAGCCCAAAAGACAGCCCCAATTTTTTTCTTTGGGGGGCGGCACACGGAGTGGCGGCGACGCTAAGGGGTGAGTCAGAGACCGAGGAGGAATATTGGGACAGATTGAGCGAGGAGTGGGTGGCGAAAGTTGAGGGGAGTGAACCAGAGACTGTCAGTGAGTTGAGGGAGAATGTGGAGGAGAAATGAGAGTTATTGAATTGGTGGAGGATGCACAACATTTGCCCTAAGGAGCGTGTTATCGATTTAAAGCCACCTGAGTCAGCTCTCCATACTCATCCTGAGAAGTGTGTTAAAGTTCCGGTACAATTGATGCTGGCTATACGCACCAGGTCTCCAGTACACCTTCCCAGCCCAGTACGTCCTGTGCCTCTTCCTCGTACTCACCGTGTGAAGAGTGTCATCGTTCCGGTACAGTTGATGCTGGCTATACGCACCAGGTCTCCAGTACACCTTCCCAGCCCAGTACGTCCTGTGCCTCTTCCTCGTACTCACCGTGTGAAGAGTGTCATCGTTCCGGTACAGTTGATGCTGGCTATACGCACCAGGTCTCCAGTACACCTTCCCAGCCCAGTACGTCCTGTGCCTCTTCCTCGTACTCACCGTGTGAAGAGTGTCATCGTTCGGTAAAATGTGTGCCGGTTCTACGCACCGTGTCTCCAGTGCGCTCTACGGCCCGGTACGGCACGTTCTGTTCCTGTTCCTCACACTCTCCCTCAAGTGTGCCTTCTCAGTTAGGTATGCGTCCTGTACCTGCTCACCCTGAGGTGTGCGTCACCAGCCTGGGGCCACCTGTACCCGCCCACGCATCAGGCCTCCAGTGCTCCACAGTCCAGAGCTTCCGGCGACAGTTCCCGATCCGGAGCCTCTGGTGACGATCCACGCACCAGAGCCGCCATTGAAGATGACGAATCCACGAGCAGAGTGGGTACTTCGCCCGCACCGGAGCCGCCCCTGAAGGTAGATGCCACCCGGACCCTCCCTATTGAGTCAGATTTTGCGGTCGGAATCCGCACCTTTGGGGGGGGTACTGTCACACCCTGACCATAGAGAGCTTTTATTCTCTATGTTCGTTAGGTCGGGGTGTGACTAGGGTGGGTCATCTAGGTGATTATATTTCTATGTTGGCCTGGTATGGTTCCCAATCAGAGGCGGATAAACCACGTGATTCGATCTTCTGCGTATAAAGTCATTTGGAAGGGCAAAAAAATATATGAGAACACAATCAGCTGTTCTCCGGGTGGTGTTAGATTACGTTTCAATTGTAACGTTAATACTATTACATACTGGTGTCATATTCCTGTATTGAATAATTGTTTTTAAATATTTTAATATTCATGTCACACGTGAATCATTTGTACAGTTCTTTACTAAAAATGCAGTTATTTGTTACATTTGACTGTAAAACGACTGATTACTCTGAGAGTGAGGCAGATATATATTATTACTGTGTAAAACTTAGCAGTACTCCTGATTTCTCTAGCAGATATATATTATTACTGTGTAAAACCTAGCAGTACTACTGATTTCTCTGAGAGTGAGAGTGAGATATATATATTACTCTGTAAAACCTAGCAGTTCTACTGATTTCTCTGAGAGTGAGGCAGATATGTAGCATTTAAGAAAAAGCATGATTATTTGTCTCTCTGAAATGAAACCATCAAACAATATATATATATATATAATACATATCTCTCATTGAACAACCCCATGCCGTGATTAGATAGTGGAAAAACACCAATCTTTTTCATAATTTCTATAAATAATAAAAGTTAATTGACCAATTTTTCTGAAAATAGAGATATAGTGTTTTGGAATGAAACCCTTCAATTGCTTAGTTAATTCCCAACATTTACTATGTTGTATTTTAATAAAAATATATATCATAAAATGTGGAACCCCTGAAAAATGCACCAGGCTGGAAACTAATGATCTTAAGCCTTTAGGATTTTCAGGAATGCACTGTGGGGACAATGTGGGGCCACTGTGGGGACAGACATAAATCTCTTGGCATGTTTTATTAACTACATATGTTGTCTCTGACCTGGTATCAGTGACATGACATCATCATCTTTAGTCTACATTAGACTAGAGACTGAAGGTCTGTTTCTGTTGTGTTGAAGCCCAATCCATCAGGAGAGACCAGACTCACCCAGCTGTCTGTCCGTGAAGAGTGACGGGTCTATGGACCATTTCTATGATTGCGAAGATGGAGACTTTTCTGCATTTACAGGGTAAGTAGTACTCATGGTACATACCAGGTATCTATAGTATATACCAGGTATGTATTCACAGAGAGACAGCAGTCTGTCCATGAAGACTCCACTCTATGATACTGCCAATTACATGCAACAAGGGAGACATTTCTTCAACACAGAGTAAATACTCCTGTTATATACCAGGTATCTAAACACAGAGTAAATACTGTTATATACCAGGTATCTAGGCAGAGTAAATACTCCTGGTATATACCAGGTATCTAATCAGAGTAAATACTCCTGTTATATACCAGGTATCTAGGCACAGAGTACTCCTGGTACATACCAATCTAATCACAGAGTAAATACTCCTGGTATATACCAGGTATCTAGGCACAGAGTAAATACTCCTGCTATATACCAGGTATCTAAACACAGTATAAATACTCCTGGTATATACCAGGTTTCTAATCACAGAGTAAATACTCTGGTATATACCAGGTATCTAACCACAGAGTAAATACTCCTGATATATACCAGGTATCTAGGCACAGAGTTTTTTATTTTATTTTTATTTTTACCTTTATTTAACTAGGCAAGTCAGTTGCAACCTTCCGGTTACTAGTCCAACGCTCTAACCACTAGGCTACTCTGTTCCTGGTATATACCAGGTATCTAGTTACAGAGTAAGTACTCCTGGTATATACCAGGTATCTATAGTATATACCAGGTATCTAATCACAGAGTAAAAAGAAAACCACAGAGAAAAATCACATGATAAATGAAATAATGTTAATATCTGACAGTAAACAACCTCAGAATAGAAAAGACAAAAAGAGTGCCTCTTCCAGCCCTTCCAATAAATTACATAATTCAACCCTCCCGGTTAGTTAATTTACCTCAACATGCCCCCGGAGAAGGCAGAGTAACGACACCAGCCTTTCGTCAGGAATGACTTCAACACTCGCGTCGCAAAATACAATTCGTTATTCAAAATGACACACTGCTCGCCTGGTTTATAGAAGCGCCAACGGCGTCTAGAAGTCAGTTCTATTTGTGACACAGTTCATTGGTACAGGCTGCATCTCCTCATTGGTTTATAGAAGCAGGTACCCACGTGCCATCTCCTCATTGGTTTATAGAAGCAGGTACCCACATGCCATCTCCTCATTGGTATATAGAAGCAGGTACCCACGTGCCATCTCCTCATTGGTTTATAGAGGCAGGTACCCACGTGCCATCTCCTCATTGGTTTATATAAGCAGGTACCCACGTGCCATCTCCTCATTTAGCAAAAAAACATAACTTAACATAAACATAACTTCTTTAAACAATAAAAGCTAATCTACAAACATTTCTGAAAATGGATATATAGCTTTTTGGAATGAAACTCTTCTTATGTTTCCCCATCTGAGCTCAGAGTAGATGAGAGATTTAATGTTTGTCTCTGTTGTGTTGAAGTCCAATCAAGCAGGAGAGACCAGCCTCCCCTGTTCCCAGCTGTGTGTCCATGAAGAGTGACTGGTCTATGAGTCAACCTATACAGTTTAGAGAGGGAGATTTTTCTACTGAACAAAGGTAAGAAGAACTCATGGGTCATGGTCAGTGAGTTAAACAACACTGTCTCTAGTCATTTCTCCTCTTCCATTTTCCCATTTATTTTTGTTGTTTTCATAATCCATAGGCTAATCATTTTGTCCATTTTCATAGTCCTAAAACAATATTAAACAAACGCAACATTCCCTCCCTGTGTGTGTGTGTGTGTGTGTGTGTGTGTGTGTGTGTGTGTGTGTGTGTGTGTGTGTGTGTGTGTGTGTCTGTCTCCCTGTCTCTTTGTGTGTGTGTGTGTGTGTGTATATGTCTCATGTTTTGTCCACAGAAACCAACAGGAGAGATCAGAGTCAGAGATTCTCAGTGGTCAGTCTTCCCAGAGTCATCAAACAGACCTGGACTCCATATTTAGTGTATGTGGTCCTGTTATTTACATTTGTTTTTGTTTACCTCAAGTAAAGTTGATCTGTCAATCATTCATTAATGTGTTAATGAGAAAGCATTTCTTCTCTTGCTTAACTTATTTACTTAATTTATTTCAGATGCTTGAAGATAATATAATAACATTTGTGAAGAACGAGCTGAAGATGTTCAAGAGGATTCTTAGTCCAGAACTCCCAGAGGCTTTGAGAGTCAGAAGCAGGATAAGGAAGTGGTGGATGCTGAAGATGAGAAGCAGGAGAGCAGTGCCAGAGAGGGGCTCTGAAGATCACACTGCACATCCTGAGGAAAATGAACCAGAAGGAGCTTGCTGACACACTGGAGAAATGTAAGATCTGTCTGCCTCATGTTGAATGATGTTTTATAACATTTAAAAGCTGTAGCTAAAGTACAGCTAAATTAGCTGTGTAACTCAATGATATTGTAGCAGCCTTAACTAGAGGTCGACCGATTATGATTTTTCAATGCAGATACCGATATGATATTAAAAAATACAAAATAAATGTATTTTTAATAATGACAATTACAACTTACTGAATGAACACTTATTTTAACTTAATATAATACATCAATAAAATACATTTATCCTCAAATAGATAATGATACATGTTCAATTTGGTTTAAATAATGCATAAACAAAGTGTTGGAGAAGAGAGTAAAAGTGCAATATGTGCTATGTAAGAAAGATAACGTTTAAGTTCCTTGCTCAGAACATGAGAACATATGAAAGCTGGTGGTTCCTTTTAACATGAGTCTTCAATATTCCCAGGTAAGAAGTTTTAGGTTGTAGTTATTATAGGACTATTTCCCTCTATACCATTTGTATTTCATTAACCTTTGACTATTGGATGTTCTTATAGGCACTTTAGTATTGCCAGTGTAACAGTATAGCTTCCGTCCTTCTCCTCGCTCCTCCTGGGCTCGAACCAGGAACACAACGGCAACAGCCACCCTCGAAGCAGCGTTTCCCATGCAGAGCAAGGGAAACAACCACTCAAGGCTCAAAGCGAGTGACGTTTGAAACGCTATTAGCGTGCGCTAACTAGCTAGCCATTTCACTTCGGTTACACCAGCCTCATCTCGGGAGTTGATCTCGGGAGTTGCTAACAACACACTGCCAACACACTGACTCAACTCCAGCCACTTTAATAATGGGAATTGATGGGAAATGATGTAAAATATATCACTAGCCACTTTAAACAATGCTACCTAATATAATGTTTACATACCCTACATTATTCATCTCATACGTATACGTATATACTGTACTCTATATCATTTACTGCATCTTTATGTAATACATGTATCACTAGCCACTTTAACTATGCCACTTTGTTTACATACTCATCTCATATGTATATACTGTACTCGATAACATCTACTGTATCTTGCCTATGCTGCTCTGTACCATCACTCATTCATATTATTTATCCCCTTACACTTGTGTGTATAAGACAGTAGTTTTGGAATTGTTAGTTAGATTACTTTTTGGTTATTACTGCATTGTCGGAACTAGAAGCACAAGCATTTCACTACACTCGCATTAACATCTGCTAACCATGTATATGTGACAAATAACATTTGATTTGATGATTTGATTTGATTGGCTTGAAGTCATAAACAGCGCAATGCTTGATACTTGTATGCTTGTATGCTCAGTCAGATTATATATATTATCTAGCAGGACACGCTAGATAATATCTGGTAATATCATCAACCATGTGTAGTTAACTAGTGATTATGATTGATTGTTTTTTACAAGATATGTTTAATGCTAGCTAGCAACTTACCTTGGCTTACTGCATTTGCGTAACAGGCAGTCTCCTTGTGGAGTGCAACGAGAGGCAGGCAGGTCGTTATTGCGTTGGACTAGTTAACCTGAAGGTTGCAAGATTGGATCCCCGAGCTGACCAGGTGAAAATCTGTCATTCTGCCCCCGAACGAGGCAGTTAACCCACCGTTCCTAGGCCGTCATTGAAATTAAGAATGTGTTCTTAACTGATTTGCCTAGTTAAATAAAGGTGTAAAAAATAATAATAATAATAAAATCGTCAAAATCGGTGCCAAAAATTCTAATTTCCGATTGTTATGAAAACTTGAAATCGGCCATTCCGGTTAATCGGTCGACCTCTAGTCTGAACACAACACCTAGTGACTCCATCAAGTAGCAGCAGGGATGTGTTTTGGTGATTCATTTAGAGAGAGAGAGAGAACATTAATAATACCATCAATAATACCAATAATAATATAATCAGTCACACCAGTCTGTAAAGCATTATAAAAACTTTTACAGATTTATACAGTCAGTTAAGATAATAAATTATTATAATTGAAAACTTTATAACAGTCCTACAATACTGTAGACATTAAAACAGACGTAATATTAATATCCTCTGTGTTATTTCTAGATTCAGATGAGCTCGCTGTGATTTGCCAACTTGAACTCAAATCTAATCTAAAGAAGAAGTTTCAATGTGTATTTGAGGGGATCGCTAAACAAGGAAACCCAACACTTCTCAATAATATCTACACAGAGCTCTACATCACAGAGGGTGGAACAGGAGAGGTCAATAATGAACATGAGCTGAGACAGATTGAGACAACAAACAGGAAACAAGCAAGACCAGAGACTGCAATAAAATGTAATGACATCTTCAAACCCTTAACGGGACAAGACAAACCTATCAGAACTGTGCTGACAAAGGGAGTCGCTGGCATTGGAAAAACAGTCTCTGTGCAGAAGTTCATTCTGGACTGGGCTGAAGGAAAAGCAAATCAGGATGTCCAATTCGTATTTTCATTCCCTTTTCGGGAGCTGAATTTGAAGAAAGGGGACAAACACACTTTCATTGAACTTCTCAATCACTTCTCAATGGAAACCAAACAATCAATCTCCAACTTCGACAAGTACAACGTTCTGTTCATCTTTGATGGTCTGGATGAGTGCCGACTGCCCCTAGACTTCCAGAAGAACAAAATCTGTTGTGACGTCACAGAGTCAACCTCAGTGGATGTTCTGGTGACAAATCTCATCAGGGGAAATCTGCTTCCCTCTGCTCTCCTCTGGATAACTACCCGACCTGCAGCAGCCAATAAGATCCCTTCAGAATGTGTTGACCAGGTGACAGAGGTACGAGGGTTCAATGAACCACAGAAGGAGGAGTACTTCAGGAAGAGATTCAGTGATGAGGACCTGGCCAGCAGAATCATCTCACACATAAAGACATCAAGGAGCCTCCACATCATGTGCCACATTCCAGTCTTCTGTTGGATTTCTGCAACAGTCCTTGAACACATGCTGAAACATAAGAGAGAAGAGATGCCCAAGACTCTGACTGAGATGTACACACACCTTGTGGAGTTTCATACCAAACAGAAGAATGAAAAGTATCTTGGGAATGAAGAGACAGGTCCACACCGGAATAAAGAGAGCATTCTGTCACTGGGAAAACTGGCTTTTCAACAGCTTTTGAAGGGCAATCTGATTTTCTATGAAGAAGACCTGAAAGAGTCTGGCATTGATGTCAATGAAGCCTCAGTGTACTCAGGATTGTGCACACAACTCTTTAAAGAGGAATGTGTGCTGTACCAGGACAAGATGTACTGCTTCGTACATCTGAGCATTCAGGAGTTTCTGGCTGCTGTATATGTGTTCCTCTCATTCATCAACAACAATGAGAATCTAATGGACAAACTGCAAACAAACGACGAGCCTGAAATTGCTTTCTACAAGGGTGCTGTCGATAAAGCCTTACAAAGTGAGACGGGAAACCTGGACCTTTTCCTTCGCTTCCTTCTGGGCCTCTCACTGGAGTCCAATCAGAAGCACTTACGAGGTCTACCGACAAAGACAAGAAGCAGCCCACAGAGCCATGAAGAAACAATCAAGTACATCAAGGAGAAGATCAGGGAGAATCCCTCTCCAGAGAGGAGCATCAATCTGTTCCACTGTCTGAATGAACTGAATGACCATTCTCTAGTGGAGGAGATCCAAAGATACCTGAGATCAGGAAGTCTCTCTAAGTTCAAACTGTCACATGCACAGTGGTCAGCTCTGGTCTTTGTGTTGCTGACTTCAGAAAAGGAGCTGGTTGTGTTTGACCTGAAGAAATACTCCAGATCAGAGGAAGGTCTTCTGAGGCTGCTGCCAGTGGTCAAAGCCTCCCGAGCTGTTCTGTGAGTAAATAAAATGACATTATTCATCAGGAAGAAATATTCAGTTTAGAGAAACGTATGTATTATAATATTTATATAATATTATATTGAATAACACATTGAATAAATGCATAGATTTTTACATTAGTATAACATTATGACCACACAATTCTAGGAGATGGAAGATGAATCTATGACATCTCCTGGTTTCAATGATGTTTCTAGAGACAATATCTCTCTTCATCACTCATTACCTAGGTTTACCTCCACTGTATTCACATCCTACCATACCTTGGTCTGTACATTATACCTTGATGCTATTTTATCGCCCCCAGAAACCTCCTTTTACTCTCTGTTCCAGACGTTCTAGACGACCAATTCTTATTGCTTTTAGCCGCACCCTTATTCTACTCCTCCTATGTTCCTCTGGCGATGTAGAGATGAATCCAGGCCCTGCAGTGCCTAGCTCCACTCCTATTCCCCAGGCGCTCTCTTTTGACGACTTCTGTAACCGTAATAGCCTTGGTTTCATGCATGTTAACATTAGAAGCCTCCTCCCTAAGTTTGTTCTATTCACTGCTTTAGCACACTCTGCCAACCCGGATGTTCTAGCTGTGTCTGAATCCTGGCTTAGGAAGACCACCAAAAATTCTGAAATTTTAATGCCAAACTACAACATTTTCAGACAAGATAGAACTGCCAAAGGGGCGGTGTTGCAATCTACTGCAAAGATAGCCTGCAGAGTTCTGTCCTACTATCCAGGTCTGTACCCAAACAATTTGAACTTCTACTTTTAAAAATCCACCTCTCTATAAACAAGTCTGTCACCGTTGCCGCCTGCCATAGACCACCCTCTGCCCCCAGCTGTGCTCTGGACACCATATGTGAACTGATTTCCCCCCATTTATCTTCAGAGCTTGTGCTGCTAGGTGACCTAAACTGGAACATGCTTAACACCCCAGCCATCCTACAATCTAAACTTGATGCCCTCAACCTCACACAAATTATCAATGAACCTACCAGGTACCTCCCCAAAGCCTTAAACACGGGCACCCTCAAAGATATCATCCTAACCAACTTGCCCTCTAAATACACCTCTGCTGTCTTCAACCAAGATTTCAGCGATCACTGCCTCATTGCCTGCATCCGTAATGGGTCAGCGGTCAAACGACCTCCACTCATCACTGTAAAACACTCCCTGAAACACTACAGCGAGCAGGCCTTTCTAATCGACCTGGCCGGGGTATCCTGGAAGGATATTGATCTCATCCCGTCAGTAGAGGATGCTTGGATATTTTTTTAAACTGCCTTCCTAACCATCTTAAATAAACATGCCCCATTCCAGAAATTTAGAACCAGGAACAGATATAGCCCTTGGTTCTCCCCAGACCTGACTGCCCTTAACCAACACAAAAACATCCTATGGCGTTCTGCATTAGCATCGAACAGCCCCCGTGATATGCAGCTGTTCAGGGAAGCTAGAAACCATTATACACAGGCAGTTAGAAAAGCCAAGGCTAGCTTTTTCAAGCAGAAATTTGCTTCCTGCAACACTAACTCAAAAAAGTTCTGGGACACTGTAAAGTCCATGGAGAATAAGAACACCTCCTCCCAGCTGCCCACTGCACTGAAGATAGGAAACACTGTCACCACTGATAAATCCACCATAATTGAGAATTTCAATAAGCATTTTTCTACGGCTGGCCATGCTTTCCACCTGGCTACTCCTACCCCGGTCAACTGCACTGCACCCCCAACAGCAACTCGCCCAAGCCTTCCCCATTTCTCCTTCTCCCAAATCCGTTCAGCTGATGTTCTGAAAGAGCTGCAAAATCTGGACCCCTACAAATCAGCCGGGCTAGACAATCTGGACCCTTTCTTTCTAAAATGATCTGCCGAAATTGTTGCCACCCCCTATTACTAGCCTGTTCAACCTCTCTTTTGTGTCGTCTGAGATTCCCAAAGATTGGAAAGCAGCTGCGGTCATCCCCCTCTTCAAAGGGGGCTACACTCTTGACCCAAACTGCTACAGACCTCTATCTATCCTACCATGCCTTTCTAAGGTCTTCGAAAGCCAATTCAACAAACAGATTACCGACCATTTCGAATCTCACCATACCTTCTCTGCTATGCAATCTGGTTTCAGAGCTGATCATGGGTGCACCTCAGCCACGCTCAAGGTCCTAAACGATATCTTAACCGCCATCGATAAGAAACATTACTGTGCAGCCGTATTCATTGATCTGGCCAAGGCTTTCGACTCTGTCAATCACCACATCCTCATCGGCAGACTCGACAGCCTTGGTTTCTCAAATGATTGCCTCGACTGGTTCACCAACTACTTCTCTGATAGAGTTCAGTGTGTCAAATCGGAGGGTCTGCTGTCCGGACCTCTGGCAGTCTCTATGGGGTGCCACAGGGTTCAATTCTTGGACCGACTCTCTTCTCTGTATATATCAATGAGGTCGTTCTTGTTGCTGGTGAGTCTCTGATCCACCTCTACGCAGACGACACCATTCTGTATACTTCTGGCCCTTCTTTGGACACTGTGTTAACAACCCTCCAGGCAAGCTTCAATGCCATACAAGTCTCCTTCCGTGGCCTCCAATTGCTCTTAAATACAAGTAAAACTAAATGCATGCTCTTCAACCGATCGCTACCTGCACCTACCCGCCTGTCCAACATCACTACTCTGGACGGCTCTGACTTAGAATACGTGGACAACTACAAATACTTAGGTGTCTGGTTAGACTGTAAACTCTCCTTCCAGACCCATATCAAACATCTCCAATCCAAAGTTAAATCTAGAATTGGCTTCCTATTTTGCAACAAAGCATCCTTCACTCATGCTGCCAAACATACCCTTGTAAAACTGACCATCCTACCAATCCTCGACTTTGGCGATGTCATTTACAAAATAGCCTCCAATACCCTACTCAACAAATTGGATGCAGTCTATCACAGTGCAATCCGTTTTGTCACCAAAGCCCCATATACTACCCACCATTGCGACCTGTACGCTCTCGCTTCATACTCGTCGCCAAACCCACTGGCTCCATGTCATCTACAAGACCCTGCTAGGTAAAGTCCCCCCTTATCTCAGCTCGCTGGTCACCATAGCATCTCCCACCTGTAGCACACGCTCCAGCAGGTATATCTCTCTAGTCACCCCCAAAACCAATTCTTTCTTTGGCTGCCTCTCCTTCCAGTTCTCTGCTGTCAATGACTGGAACGAACTACAAAAATATCTGAAACTGGAAACACTTATCTCCCTCACTAGCTTTAATAAGCACCAACTGTCAGAGCAGCTCATAGATTACTGCACCTGTACATAGCCCACCTATAATTTAGCCCAAACAACTACCTCTTTCCCAACTGTATTTAATTCATTTATTTATTTTGCTCCTTTGCACCCCATTATTTTTATTTCTACTTTGCACATTCTTCCATTGCAAAACTACCATTCCAGTGTTTTACTTGCTATATTGTATTTACTTTGCCACCATGGCCTTTTTTGCCTTTACCTCCCTTCTCACCTCATTTGCTCACATCGTATATAGACTTGTTTATACTGTATTATTGACTGTATGTTTGTTTTACTCCATGTGTAACTCTGTGTCGTTGTATGTGTCGAACTGCTTTGCTTTATCTTGGCCAGGTCGCAATTGTAAATGAGAACTTGTTCTCTACTTGCCTACCTTGCCTACCTATAAAGGTGAAATAAAATCTATATGTTGTTTGGGAGAATAAACCAAATGCTTCTGCCATTGTCCTTATACACTACTGGTGTTAAATGAACAGTGTGTTTGTGAAGTTATGATGATCTCTTTGTCAGGCTGTCAGGCTGTGGAGTCACAGAGGAAGGCTGTGCTTCTCTGGTCTCAGCTCTGAAGTCAAACCCCTCACACCTGAGAGCTGGACCTGAGTAACAATGACCTGAAGGATTCAGGAGTGAAGCTGCTCTCTGCTGGACTGGGGAATCCCCACTGTAAACTGGAGACTCTGAGGTCAGTATTCTTGTAGTTGGTCAACAAGTGATAACTGTTCACCAGATCCACCTGTGTTTTCCAGACACACATAGTCCACACCATATGTGTTTGGACAGCATTTTGGATTTGAGATAGAATGTTTCAAATTAGGAATACAGAATGTCACCTTTTATTTGAGGTTAATGGTGAGAGGATAGCATGTTTTGTTGTAGCCTCTGTTATTGGTAATGGTGAGAGGTTAGCATGTTTTGTTGTAGCCTCTGTTATTGGTAATGGTGAGAGGTTAGCATGTTTTGTTGTAGTCTCTGTTATTGGTAATGGTGAGAGGTTAGCATGTTTTGTTGTAGTCTCTGTTATTGGTAATGGTGAGAGGTTAGCATGTTTTGTTGTATTCTCTGTTATTGGTAATGGTGAGAGGTTAGCATGTTTTGTTGTAGCCTCTGTTATTGGTAATGGTGAGAGGTTAGCATGTTTTGTTGTAGTCTCTGTTATTGGTAATGGTGAGAGGTTAGTATGTTTTGTTGTATCCTCTGTTATTGGTAATGGTGAGAGGTTAGCATGTTTTGTTGTAGCCTCTGTTATTGGTAATGGTGAGAGGTTAGTATGTTTTGTTGTAGTCTGTTATTGGTAATGGTGAGAGGTTAGCATGTTTTGTTGTAGCCTCTGTTATTGGTAATGGTGAGAGGTTAGTATGTTTTGTTGTAGCCTCTGTTATTGGTAATGGGGAGAGGTTAGCATGTTTTGTTGTAGCCTCTGTTATTGGTAATGGGGAGAGGTTAGCATGTTTTGTTGTAGCCTCTGTAACTCTCACAATTTTTCATGATTGATACATGATTTTATATTATTCATCAGGACTCATTTAGCAGTATTTAGGAACGTGTTATCTCATCACTTAGACATACAGATTAAGCCTGTCTGTCTTCTGACTGATACTGCTTTAAACGGGTCTGATCAGTCTGCTCAAATATTTGTACATTTTTCTCTCTACAAGCAGTACTTAAGATTTTTTGTCATGTCTAATAATGATACATGCATTTATGAATAGATATGGAAGGATTCAGGACACTGATATATCTGAATATGTTGAAAAAATATACTGTCACTCTTTTCACCACCAAAGAATAGCAGTGTGATTTTAATATGATTTGACTCTTTGCAGGCTGTCAGGCTGTCTAGTCACAGAGGAAGGCTGTGCTTCTCTGATCTCAGCTCTGAGGTCAAACCCCTCACACCTGAGAGAGCTGGACCTGAGCTACAATCACCCAGGAGACTCAGGAGTCAGACTGCTCTCTGCTGGACTGGAGGATCCACACTGCAGACTGGAGAAACTCAAGTATGTAGAGGGTTTATGTCAATGTCCATATCAGACATGTTGGACTTATCAGGCTGGTTAAGACAAACATTATTACCACCACTTGGACAAAGTTATATGCTGACTGTGTGTGTGTGTGTGTGTGTGTGTGTGTGTGTGTGTGTGTGTGTGTGTGTGTGTGTGTGTGTGTGTGTGTGCGCGTGTATGTTCAGTGTTTCCAGTGTGTCTGTGCCCAGTGTGTGTCACACACACAAACACTGGACACACACACACACATACTGGACACACACACACACATACTAGACACACACACACACACACACACATGCTGGACACCCACTGAATGAACGCTGGACATATACACACACACACACAGGACACACACACAAACACTGGACACACACAATGGACACACACTGTACATACAATCTGGAGACACACACACACTGGACACACACACACTGGAAACACACACAGACAACCATTCTTAGTTATTTGCTGACCGTGTGTGAGTGTGTGTGTGTGTGTGTGTGTATCCCTCAATGACTGTCTGTTCTTCTGCTTACCGCTACAGTGTGGAACATGGTGGAGAGAACAGAATGAAACCTGGACTTAGAAAATGTGAGTGTTGACTGCTGTGAAGAATATGACTAAGTCTTAATTCAAGTTAAGTAAAAGTCAAATACCACCATCATTACTTACTTGGTCATATTAAATATCAGCTGTAGTTCTACAGAAGCAGAAATCAGGGACACCAACGTTTACAAAGAGTTGCTTTGACTGTGTGTGTGTGTCTGCGTGTGTGTGTGTGTGTGTGTGTGTGTGTGCGTGTGTGAATTGGAATAAGTGTGTTTTATATTACCATACAGTATAACATCTGATCATTCAACAAGTCTCACGTTACCTTAACTTCTCCTTCTGATACCTAGAAACATCTACATTAAATGAATGAGTGAAAAGTGAGTTAACATTCTAATGTGAATGATGATGATTTCTAATATTGTGTCTGGTTTCATCCATCAGATGTCTGTGATCTCACACTGGACCCAAACACAGTAAACAGACTCCTCTCTCTGTCTGAGGAGAACAGAAAGGTGACATGTAGGAGAAAGAAGCAGCCGTATCCTGATCACCCAGAGAGATTTGAGAACTGTGAACAGGTGATGTGTAGAGAGGGTCTGACTGGGCGCTGTTACTGGGAGGTAGAGAGGAGTGGGAGAGGGGCTGGTATAGTAGTGACATATAAAGGAATCAGCAGGAGAGAAGGGGGTAATGACTGTGGTCTTGGATGGAATGGCAAGTCCTGGAGTTTGGTCTGCACTGACAACCGTTACTATGCCTGGCACAATAAAAATCGGACTACCATAGACGTCCGCCCCTCCAGCCCCTACAGAGTAGGAGTGTATCTGGACTGGCCAGCCGGCACTCTGTCCTTCTATAGAGCCTCCTCTGACACACTGACCCACCTGATCACATTCACCTCCACATTCACTGAGCCCCTCTATCCAGGGATTAGGGTTTGGGGTGATGACTCCTCAGTGTCAATAATCACCTGACACACAAACTGGACAAACACACACACACACTGACCCACCTGATCACATTCACCTATATATCCCTCTATCCAAACATACACTGGACAAACAACAGTTTCAGTAAATAATAACTTGACACATTCGGATTATGATGATGGCGACTCAGTGACACACACACACACACACACACACACACACACACACACACACACACACACACACACACACACACACACACACACACACACTGACACTGTCCACACACTCACACACTGAACACACACACAGGACACACACTCACACCGCACACACAAACACACACTGGACACACACACTTACACTGGACACACAAACATTTTCACCAATGGGCCCTTCTATCTTTAAGGCATAACACATACACACACAGAGTGGACATACACAAACACGCACTGGACGCACTGGACACACACACACACACACACACACACACACACACACACTGGACACACACACTGGACACACACACTGGACACACACACACTGTAAACACACATTCACACTGGACACACACATATACACACACACTGGATCCCATGTTCTAGAACAGCTTCTATCCCAGTTCTATTTGCCTTTTAAATCAGTTTCTGGACCACAGGTTCTAGAACAGCTTCTATCCCAGTTCTATCTGCCTGTTAAATCAGTTTCTGGACCACAGGTTCTAGAACAGCTTCTATCCCAGTTCTATCTGCCTGTTAAATCAGTTTCTGGACCACAGGTTCTAGAACAGCTTCTATCCCAGTTCTATCTGCCTGTTGAATCAGTTTCTGGACCACAGGTTCTAGAACAGCTTCTATCCCAGTTCTATCTGCCTGTTAAATCAGTTTCTGGACCACAGGTTCTAGAACAGCTTCGATCCCAGTTCTATCTGCCTGTTAAATCTGTTTCTGGACCACACGTTCTAGAACAGCTTCTATCCCAGTTCTATCTGCCTGTAAAATCAGTTTCTGGACCACAGGTTCTAGAATAGCTTCTATCCCAGTTCTATCTGCCTGTTAAATCAGTTTCTGGACCACAGGTTCTAGAACAGCTTCTATCCCAGTTCTATCTGCCTGTTAAATCAGTTTCTGGATCACAGGTTCTAGAACAGCTTCTATCCCAGTTCTATCTGCCTGTTAAATCAGTTTCTGGACCACAGGTTCTAGAACAGCTTCGATCCCAGTTCTATCTGCCTGTTAAATCTGTTTCTGGACCACAGGTTCTAGAACAGCTTCTATCCCAGTTCTATCTGCCTGTTAAATCAGTTTCTGGACCACAGGTTCTAGAACAGCTTCGATCCCAGTTCTATCTGCCTGTTAAATCTGTTTCTGGACCACACGTTCTAGAACAGCTTCTATCCCAGTTCTATCTGCCTGTAAAATCAGTTTCTGGACCACAGGTTCTAGAATAGCTTCTATCCCAGTTCTATCTGCCTGTTAAATCAGTTTCTGGACCACAGGTTCTAGAACAGCTTCTATCCCAGTTCTATCTGCCTGTTAAATCAGTTTCTGGATCACAGGTTCTAGAACAGCTTCTATCCCAGTTCTATCTGCCTGTTAAATCAGTTTCTGGACCACAGGTTCTAGAACAGCTTCGATCCCAGTTCTATCTGCCTGTTAAATCTGTTTCTGGACCACAGGTTCTAGAACAGCTTCTATCCCAGTTCTATCTGCCTGTTAAATCAGTTTCTGGACCACAGGTTCTAGAACAGCTTCTATCCCAGTTCTATCTGCCTGTTGAATCAGTTTCTGGACCACAGGTTCTAGAACAGCTTCTATCCCAGTTCTATCTGCCTGTTAAATCAGTTTCTGGACCACAGGTTCTAGAACAGCTTCTATCCCAGTTCTATCTGCCTGTTAAATCAGTTTCTGGATCACAGGTTCTAGAACAGCTTCTATCCCAGTTCTATCTGCCTGTTAAATCAGTTTCTGGACCACAGGTTCTAGAACAGCTTCGATCCCAGTTCTATCTGCCTGTTAAATCTGTTTCTGGACCACAGGTTCTAGAACAGCTTCTATCCCAGTTCTATCTGCCTGTTAAATCAGTTTCTGGACCACAGGTTCTAGAACAGCTTCTATCCCAGTTCTATCTGCCTGTTAAATCAGTTTCTGGACCACAGGTTCTAGAACAGCTTCTATCCCAGTTCTATCTGCCTGTTAAATCAGTTTCTGGACCACAGGTTCTAGAACAGCTTCTATTCCAGTTCTATCTGCCTGTTAAATCAGTTTCTGGACCACAGGTTCTAGAACAGCTTCTATCCCAGTTCTATCTGCCTGTTAAATCATCAACCTAAACTGTTTTCATCAGACTATTAGAACATGACTGAACCTTTTGGTTCCTTTTCTGATCTTTTACCACTTTGCATTTTTATGATATATTTTACTGTTTGTGTTTGTACCACAGGAGGTTGGTGGGACCTTAATTGGGGAGGACAGGCTTGTAATGGCTGGAGGGGAATAAGTGGAATGGTATCAAACACGTGGTTTCCATGTGTTTCATTTCATTCACTCTGTTCCAGACATTATACAGAACATACTGCACTTGTTTTATACTGTTTTAGATGGATCCTCTGTTTATCATCTTGTTTTATACTGTTTTAGATGGATCCTCTGTTTATCATCTTGTTTTATACTGTTTTAGATGGATCCTCTGTTTATCATCTTGTTTTTTACTGTTTTAGATGGATCCTCTGTTTATCATCTTGTTTTATACTGTTTTAGATGGATCCTCTGTTTATCATCTTGTTTTTTACTGTTTTAGATGGATCCTCTGTTTATCATCTTGTTTTATACTGTTTTAGATGGATCCTCTGTTTATCATCTTGTTTTATACTGTTTTAGATGGATCCTCTGTTTATCATCTTGTTTTATACTGTTTTAGATGGATCCTCTGTTTATCATCTTGTTTTATACTGTTTTAGATGGATCCTCTGTTTATCATCTTGTTTTATACTGTTTTAGATGGATCCTCTGTTTATCATCTTGTTTTTTACTGTTTTAGATGGATCCTCTGTTTATCATCTTGTTTTATACTGTTTTAGATGGATCCTCTGTTTATCATCTTGTTTTATACTGTTTTAGATGGATCCTCTGTTTATCATCTTGTTTTATACTGTTTTAGATGGATCCTCTGTTTATCATCTTGTTTTATACTGTTTTAGATGGATCCTCTGTTTATCATCTTGTTTTATACTGTTTTAGATGGATCCTCTGTTTATCATCTTGTTTCTTGTTTTATACTGTTTTAGATGGATCCTCTGTTTATCATCTTGTTTTATACTGTTTTAGATGGATCCTCTGTTTATCATCTTGTTTTATACTGTTTTAGATGGATCTTGTTTATCATCTTGTTTTATCATCTTGTTTTATACTGTTTTAGATGGATCCTCTGTTTATCATCTTGTTTTTACTGTTTTAGAACATTTAAACTCTGAACAATATCCAATAACACTGTTAAAACACCAATGTGATAATATGTTGTATGTTTTTATGTTGAATAACAAATTGTACAATTATATATGGACATACGCTCTGTAGTTGTACAAGTATACAAGGATATATTGTACTTGTCATAATAAAACATACTTGAAACAAGAAAAGGCTTGTTAATTGTGAAAACAATTTCATTATTGATTTTATGTTGCCTCTTCCAGTCGCAGGTTGATGTTTGTCATGAATCTTGACCTGGAGGCAGGTTGATGTTTGTCATGAATCTTGACCTGAAGGCAGGTTGATGTTTGGTTGAGGCAGGTTGATGTTTGTCATGAATCTTGACCTGGAGGCAGGTTGATGTTTGTCATGAATCTTGACCTGGAGGCAGGTTGATGTTTGTCATGAATCTTGACCTGGAAGGCAGGTTGATGTTTGTCATGAATCTTGACCTGAGGCAGGTTGATGTTTGTCATGAATCTTGACCTGAAGGCAGGTTGATGTTTGTCATGAATCTTGACATGAATCTTGAGGCAGGTTGATGTTTGTCATGAATCTTGACCTGGAGGCAGGTTGATGTTTGTCATGAATCTTGACCTGGAGGCAGGTTGATGTTTGTCATGAATCTTGACCTGGAGGCAGGTTGATGTTTGTCATGAATCTTGACCTGAGGGCAGATCTGGTCTATTTCCTCTAGATATTTTTATTTATTATGGATCCCCATTAGCAGCTGCCTTGGCTACTCTTCTTAGGGTCCAGCACAATTAAGGCAGTGTATACAAATTTAAAACATTACAACATATTCACAGCTTTCACAACACACTGTGTGAAATCTGCAAAGCTGCAAAGTAAAAGCTGCAAAGTCAAAATTGGCTATACCGTAAACAGTTGTGGAAAACAATTTTGTTTTATGGTCTTAATTAACTTAAGGTAAGGATTAGCAGTGTGGTTATGGTTAAGGTTAAAATCAGATTTTATTACTTTGTGCCTGTGTCAGCTAGTGACCACTTTGCTGAACTGCCTCCAGGGCGAGATTCATGATAATAAATGCCAACCTGCCTCCCAGTCATCCCCTCCTTATCTTTACAAGGCTGCAGAACATACAAGCTAGTGATGTGGGGGTTCTCTCATAACCCTCAGTCCCCAGGTGGGTAGATGGCAGGTTGAATAAAGAGAAGCTAGTGATGTGGGGGTTCTCTCATAACCCTCAGCCCCCAGGTGGGTAGATGGCAGGTTGAATAAAGAGAAGCTAGTGATGTAAATGTTCCTGTGTGTGTGTGTGTGGGGGGTGCAGGGTAAACGTTCCTGTGTGTGACAGGGGGGTGCAGGGTAAATGTTCCTGTGTGTGTGGGGGGGTGCAGGGTAAACGTTCCTGTGTGTGACGGGGGGTGGGTGCAGGGTAAATGTTCCTGTGTGTGTGTGTGGGGGGGGGCAGGGTAAATGTTACTGTGTGTGAGGGGGAGGGGGGTTGCAGGGTAAATGTTCCTGTGTGAGTGAGGGGTCTTGCAGACACTCTGAGTCCTTATCCATAGACTGCTTTCAAGGTAAGGAAACAAATATCTAAATATTTCAAATGGCTGAACTGTCACTTTAATGTCATGGTATAAATTGTAACCTTTCTGTTGTACATTTAAATGTTCTAATTAAAAAGGTCAAATCAAATAAATTATTTTGGAAGTTTGAAAGTCATGCCCCAACCATCCCTGTGAGTTCCACTGAATCTTTTCAACCGTCAATAAGAGTATTAAGTTAATAAGTTAGACCAGGAAGTCTGGTAAGACAGACTGAGTGGGTGAGAAGCACCTTGACTAAAGGTTCTTTGAAAACTCCTGTGTGATGCAACATGGACGCAGTGAGACGAGGTCAATTTGCTGATACACAAACAAGTCAAACATTGACATTGAACGCCAAGGGTGGCAGGTAACCTAGTGGTTAAGAGTCCGAATCCCCTGCCGGTGTGCCCTTAATCAAGGCACTTAACCCTAATTGCTCCTGTAAGCCACGCTGAATAAGAGCGTCTGCTAAATGACTGAAATCATTACAAAAATAAACATCCTGTCAGACACTGAGTGGACAGAACATTATGAACACCTACTTCCATGACAGACTGACCAGCTGGAAGCTTTGACCCCTTATTGGTGTCACTTTCTAAATCCACTTCAATCAGTGTAGATGAAGGAGAGGAGACGGGTTAAAGATGAAGGAGAGGAGACGGGTTAAAGATGAAGGAGAGGAGACGGGTTAAAGATGAAGGAGAGGAGACGGGTTAAAGATGAAGGAGAGGAGACGGGTTAAAGATGAAGGAGAGGAGACGGGTTAAAGATGAAGGAGAGGAGACGGGTTAAATAATGATTTTGGAGCCTTGAGACAATTGAGACATGGATTGTGTTGTCATTCAGTGGGTGAGTGAGCAGGACAACAGATTTCAGTGATTTGAACGGGGTATGGTAGTCTACCAGGCACATCGGTTTGTGTCAAGAACTGTAATGCTGCTGGGTTTTCACACTCAACTGTTTCCTGTGTGTATCAAGAATAGTCCACCACCCAAAGGACATCTAGCCAACTGGACACAACGCAGCTGAGCCGTTGTTGCTCCAAGACGTTTCCAACTTCACAATAACAGCAACTTACAGTTGACCGGGGCAACTCTAGAAGGGCAGTAAGTTTGACAAACTGACTTGTCCTATGACGGTGCCACGTTGAAAATCAATGGGCTCTTCAGTACTGGCGAATCTACTACCAATGTTTGTCTATGGAGATTGCATGGCTGTGATCAGTTTTATAGACCTGTCAGCAACGGGTGTCTGAAACGGCTGAATCCACTAATTTGAAGGGGTGTCCACATACTTTTGTATATATAGTGTATTTTAAGTTCCTTTGAACAGGATATGGTAGTAGGTGCCAGGCGCACTGGTTTGTGTCAAGAACTCCAACGCTGCTGGGTTTTTCACGCTTAACCGTTTCCTGTGTGTATCAAGAATGGTCCACCACCCAAAGGACATCCAGCCAACTGGACACAACTGTGGGAAGCATTGAAGTCAACATGGGCCAGCATCCCTGTGGAACACTTTCAACACCTTGTAGAGTCAACATGGGCCAGCATCCCTGTGGAACGCTTTCAACACCTTGTAGAGTCAACATGGGCCAGCATCCCTGTGGAACGCTTTCAACACCTTGTAGAGTCAACATGGGCCAGCATCCCTGTGGAACGCTTTCGACACCTTGTAGAGTCAACATGGGCCAGCATCCCTGTGGAACGCTTTCAACACCTTGTAGAGTCAACATGGGCCAGCATCCCTGTGGAACGCTTTCAACACCTTGTAGAGTTAACATTGGCCAGCATCCCTGTGGAACGCTTTCAACACCTTGTAGAGTCAACATGGGCCAGCATCCCTGTGGAACGCCGACACCTTGTAGAGTCAACATGGGCCAGCATCCCTGTGGAACGCTTTCGACACCTTGTAGAGTCAACATGGGCCAGCATCCCCATGACCCAACGAACTGAGACTGAGTGCAAAAGGGATGTGGGGCAACTCAATAGTGTGTTAATTTTTTGTACACTCAGCAGAAACATATACAGTATAATACAGTCAGGAAGACAGAGAGGTGATCTAGTTACTACAGTCAGGAAGACAGAGAGGTGATCTAGTTACTACAGTCAGGAAGACAGAGAGGTGATCTAGTTAATACAGTCAGGAAGACAGAGAGGTGATCTAGTTACTACAGTCAGGAAGACAGAGAGGTGATCTAGTTACTACAGTCAGGAAGACAGAGAGGTGATCTAGTTACTACAGTCAGGAAGACAGAGAGGTGATCTAGTTACTACAGTCAGGAAGACAGAGAGGTGATCTAGTTACTAAGGTCAGGAAGACAGAGAGGGGATCTAGTTAATACAGTCAGGAAGACAGAGAGGTGATCTAGTTACTACAGTCAGGAAGACAGAGAGGGGTCAACTGGGGTCCCAGCTGTATGTTGTGGTAGAGCCTGGCAGACCCACTGGCTCCCTAATGAACTAGGGTCCCTGCTGTATGTTGTGGTAGAGCCTGGCAGACCCACTGGCTCCCTAATGAACTGGGGTCCCAGCTATATGTTGTGGTAGAGCCTGGCAGACCCACTGGCTCCCTAATGAACTGGGGTCCCAGCTGTATGTTGTGGTAGAGCCTGGCAGACCCACTGGCTCCCTAATGAACTGGGGTCCATGCTGTATGTTGTGGTAGAGCCTGGCAGACCCACTGGCTCCGTAATGAACTGGGGTCCCAGCTGTATGTTGTGGTAGGGCCTGGCAGACCCACTGGCTCCCTAATGAACTGGGGTCCCAGCTATATGTTGTGGTAGAGCCTGGCAAACCCACTGTCTCCCTAATGAACTGGGGTCCCAGCTGTATGTTGTGGTAGAGCCTGGCAGACCCAATGGCTCCCTAATGAACTGGGGTCCCAGCTGTATGTTGTGGTAGAGCCTGGCAGACCCACTGGCTCCCTAATGAACTGGGGTCCCTGCTGTATGTTGTGGTAGAGCCTGGCAGACCCACTGGCTCCCTGATGAACTGGGGTCCCAGCTATATGTTGTGGTAGAGCCTGGGAGAACCACTGGCTCCCTAATGAACTGGGGTCCCAGCTATATGTTGTGGTAGAGCCTGGCAGACCCACTGGCTCCCTAATGAACTGGGGTCCCAGCTATATGTTGTGGTAGAGCCTGGCAGACCCACTGGCTCCCTAATGAACTGGGGTCCCAGCTGTATGTTGTGGTAGAGCCTGGCAGACCCACTGGCTCCCTAATGAACTGGGGTCCCAGCTATATGTTGTGGTAGAGCCTGGCAGAACCACTGGCTCCCTAATGAACTGGGGTCCCAGCTGTATGTTGTGGTAGAGCCTGGCAGACCCACTGGCTCCCTAATGAACTGGGGTCCCAGCTGTATGTCGTGGTAGAGCCTGGGAGACCCACTGGCTCCCTAATGAACTGGGGTCCCAGCTGTATGTCGTGGTAGAGCCTGGCAGACCCACTGGCTCCCTAATGAACTGGGGTCCCAGCTATATGTCGTGGTAGAGCCTGGCAGACCCACTGGCTCCCTAATGAACTGGGGTCCCAGCTATATGTTGTGGTAGAGCCTGGGAGATCCACTGGCTCCCTAATGAACTGGGGTCCCTGCTGTATGTTGTGGTAGAGCCTGGCAGACCCACTGGCTCCCTAATGAACTGGGGTCCCAGCTATATGTTGTGGTAGAGCCTGGCAGACCCACTGGCTCCCTAATGAACTGGGGTCCCAGCTGTATGTCGTGGTAGAGCCTGGCAGACCCACTGGAGGGCGCTGTCTGCCTGTGGAGGCTGCATGGAGAACCAAGAGGAGGAGGAGGAGGAGGAGGAGGAGGAGGAGGAGGAAGAGAACTAATCATCTAATGTTTTTTTCATCTAGTAATCTTTTCTTTGTACATGGCGCTGGATTACTTGTGGTTTGTGGGTGGAGCAGACAGATCCCAGGTGAGCAAGAGGGAAGCGTGTGGAGAGTAACATTGTTGTCTGCTGATGTGTGTGTAATTCCAGTGTTAGAGGAGGGTATTTTTCCTCTTTGTCCGTCACATCCCCCCACCCCCTCACCGGTGGGGCACAGAGGCACGTTTTATTTATTGTTTGCTGGACTTGGTAGTGGGCCGTCGCAGTCCTCACTGTGTACCCTGTTTACACAGTAGGCGGCCCCCCAAGGGTTTCTGTGGCAGAAGAATCCCTACATTGTATATGGCTTCATCTCAAATGTGTATTTAGTTAAAATTCTATTTCCTAATTTCCTCTATTTGCCTTGAGGCACATAAGTCATCCACAAGAGAGAATCACTGCTTCCGGTCTGCATTCCATATATAGTACACACAGTACTATGTGGCTCTGGTAAATAGTATTGCCCTGTGGGGTGTCATAGAGAATGATTTGAGATGGAGCTTCAGGCCTGTATTCCATATATAGTACACACACAGTACTATGTGGCTCTGGTAAATAGTATTGCCCTGTGGGGTGTCATAGAGAATGATTTGAGATGGAGCTTCCGGTCTGCATTCCATATATAGTACACACACAGTACTATGTGGCTCTGTAAATAGTATTGCCCTGTGGGGTGTCATAGAGAATGATTTGAGATGGAGCTTCCGGTCTGCATTCCATATATAGTACACACACAGTACTATGTGGCTCTGGTAAATAGTATTGCCCTGTGGGGTGTCATAGAGAATGATTTGAGATGGAGCTTCGGTTTGCATTCCATATATAGTACACACACAGTACTCTGTGGCTCTGGTAAATAGTATTGCCCTGTGGGGTGTCATAGAGAATGATTTGAGATGGAGCTTCGGTCTGCATTCCATATATAGTACACACACAGTACTATGTGGCTCTGGTAAATAGTATTGCCCTGTGGGGTGTCATAGAGAATGATTTGAGATGGAGCCATATCTCCTTTTCTTTCTCCGTTGCTTCACAGGAAGTTGTCATGGAAATTCTAACCAGAAAGGAAGAGAGAGACTGTAGATTCCTCCAAAGATTGGCAAAAAGGGATCTGGTTAATAATCACACAACAGGTGCAACAGTCAAAAGCCCATCAAACAAGAGTTGAGTCTCAGCCTTTATAGGAAAATACAACCTCTTTTGTTTCTGTGGGAGTTTAGCAGGTGTGTGAGGTCATGGTGGGGGCAGAGCGTACAAACAAGTGATAATGGCAGTTTTCTTCTTTGTGCTGATTGTAGCTGCTGCTCCAGCTAGTCTAAGTTATCTTCATATCTCCACCAGCTAGCTCTGTTCTCTACATATCTCCACCAGCTAGCCTCTGTTCTCTACATATCTCCACCAGCTAGCCTCTGTTCTCTACATATCTCCACCAGCTAGTCTCTGTTATCTTCATATCTCCACCAGCTAGCCTCTGTTCTCTACATATCTCCACCAGCTAGTCTCTGTTATCTTCATATCTCCACCAGCTAGCATCTGTTATCTTCATATCTCCACCAGCTAGGCTCTGTTCTCTACATATCTCCACCAGCTAGCCTCTGTTCTCTACATATCTCCACCAGCTAGCCTCTGTTCTCTACATATCTCCACCAGCTATTCTCTGTTATCTTCATATCTCCACACAGCTAGTCTCTGTTATCTTCATATCTCCACCAGCTAGCCTCTGTTCTCTTCATATCTCCACCAGCTAGTCTCTGTTATCTTCATATCTCCACCAGCTAGTCTCTCTTCATATCTCCACCAGCTAGCCTCTGTTCTCTACATATCTCCACCAGCTAGCCTCTGTTCTCTACATATCTCCACCAGCTAGCCTCTGTTATCTTCATATCTCCACCAGCTAGCCTCTGTTCTCTACATATCTCCACCAGCTAGCCTCTGTCATCTTCATATCTCCACCAGCTAGTGTCTGTTATCTACATATCTCCACCAGCTAGCCTCTGTTCTCTACATATCTCCACCAGCTAGCCTCTGTTCTCTACATATCTCCACCAGCTAGTCTCTCTTCATATCTCCACCAGCTAGTCTCTGTTCTCTACATATCTCCACCAGCTAGCCTCTGTTCTCTACATATCTCCACCAGCTAGTCTCTCTTCATATCTCCACCAGCTAGTCTCTCTACATATCTCCACCAGCTAGCCTCTGTTCTCTACATATCTCCACCAGCTAGTCTCTCTTCATATCTCCACCAGCTAGTCTCTCTTCATATCTCCACCAGCTAGTCTCTCTTCATATCTCCACCAGCTAGTCTCTGTTCTCTACATATCTCCACCAGCTAGCCTCTGTTCTCTAGTCTCTCTTCATATCTCCACCAGCTAGTCTCTCTACATATCTCCACCAGCTAACCTCTGTTATCTTCATATCTCCACCAGCTAGTCTCTGTTCTCTTCATATCTCCACCAGCTAGTCTCTGTTCTCTTCATATCTCCACCAGCTAGTCTCTGTTCTCTACATATCTCCACCAGCTAGTCTCTCTTCATATCTCCACTAGCTAGTCTCTGTTCTCTACATATCTCCACCAGCTAGTCTCTCTTCATATCTCCACCAGCTAGCCTCTGTTCTCTACATATCTCCACCAGCTAGCCTCTGTTCTCTACATATCTCCACCAGCTAGTCTATCTTCATATCTCCACCAGCTAGTTTATGTTCTCTTCATATCTCCACCAGCTAGTCTCTCTTTATATCTCCACCAGCTAGCCTCTGTTCTCTTCATATCTCCACCAGCTAGTCTCTGTTCTCTACATATCTCCACCAGCTAGTCTCTCTTCATATCTCCACCAGCTAGCCTCTGTTCTCTTCATATCTCCACCAGCTAGTCTCTGTTCTCTACATATCTCCACCAGCTAGTCTCTCTTCATATCTCCACCAGCTTGTCTCTGTTCTCTACATATCTCCACCAGCTAGTCTCTCTTCATATCTCCACCAGCTAGCCTCTGTTCTCTACATATCTACACCAGCTAGTCTCTGTTCTCTTCATATCTACACCAGCTAGTCTCTGTTCTCTTCATATCTCCACTGCTAGTCTCTGTTCTCTACATATCTCCACCAGCTAGTCTCTCTTCATATCTCCACCAGCTAGCCTCTGTTATCTTCATATCTCCACCAGCTAGCTTCTGTTCTCTTCATATCTCCACCAGCTAGCCTCTGTTATCTTCATATCTCCACCAGCTAGCCTCTGTTCTCTACATATCTCCACCAACTAGCCTCTGTTCTCCACATATCTCCACCAGCTAGCCTCTGTTCTCTACATATCTCCACCAGCTAGTCTCTCTTCATATCTCCACCAGCTAGCCTCCGTTCTCTTCATATCTCCACCAGCTAGTCTCTGTTCTCTACATATCTCCACCAGCTAGCCTCTGTGCTCTACATATCTCCACCAGCTAGTCTCTCTTCATATCTCCACCAGCTAATCTCTCTTCATATCTCCACCAGCTAGTCTCTGTTCTCTTCATATCTCCACCAGCTAACCTCTGTTCTCTTCATATCTCCACCAGCTAGCCTCTGTTCTCTACAGATCTCCACCAGCTAGTCTCTGTTCTCTTCATATCTCCACCAGCTAGTCTCTCTTCATATCTCCACTAGCTAGTCTCTGTTCTCTACATATCTCCACCAGCTAGTCTCTCTTCATATCTCCACCAGCTAGCCTCTGTTCTCTACATATCTCCACCAGCTAGCCTCTGTTCTCTACATATCTCCACCAGCTAGCCTCTGTTCTCTACATATCTCCACCAGCTAGTCTCTGTTCTCTTCATATCTACACCAGCTAGTCTCTGTTCTCTTCATATCTCCACTGCTAGTCTCTGTTCTCTACATATCTCCACCAGCTAGTCTCTCTTCATATCTCCACCAGCTAGCCTCTGTTATCTTCATATCTCCACCAGCTAGCTTCTGTTCTCTTCATATCTCCACCAGCTAGCCTCTGTTATCTTCATATCTCCACCAGCTAGCCTCTGTTCTCTACATATCTCCACCAACTAGTCTCTGTTCTCCACATATCTCCACCAGCTAGCCTCTGTTCTCTACATATCTCCACCAGCTAGCCTCTGTTCTCTACATATCTCCACCAGCTAGTCTCTCTTCATATCTCCACCAGCTAGCCTCCGTTCTCTTCATATCTCCACCAGCTAGTCTCTGTTCTCTACATATCTCCACCAGCTAGCCTCTGTTCTCTACATATCTCCACCAGCTAGTCTCTCTTCATATCTCCACCAGCTAATCTCTCTTCATATCTCCACCAGCTAGTCTCTGTTCTCTTCATATCTCCACCAGCTAACCTCTGTTCTCTTCATATCTCCACCAGCTAGCCTCTGTTCTCTACAGATCTCCACCAGCTAGTCTCTGTTCTCTTCATATCTCCACCAGCTAGTCTCTCTTCATATCTCCACTAGCTAGTCTCTGTTCTCTACATATCTCCACCAGCTAGTCTCTCTTCATATCTCCACCAGCTAGCCTCTGTTCTCTACATATCTCCACCAGCTAGCCTCTGTTCTCTACATATCTCCACCAGCTAGTCTCTCTTCACATCTCCACCAGCTAGTTTCTGTTCTCTTCATATCTCCACCAGCTAGTCTCTCTTCATATCTCCACCAGCTAGCCTCTGTTCTCTTCATATCTCCACCAGCTAGTCTCTGTTCTCTACATATCTCCACCAGCTAGTCTCTCTTCATATCTCCACCAGCTAGCCTCTGTTCTCTTCATATCTCCACCAGCTAGTCTCTGTTCTCTACATATCTCCACCAGCTAGTCTCTCTTCATATCTCCACCAGCTAGTCTCTGTTCTCTACATATCTCCACCAGCTAGTCTCTCTTCATATCTCCACCAGCTAGCCTCTGTTCTCTACATATCTCCACCAGCTAGCCTCTGTTCTCTACATATCTCCACCAGCTAGCCTCTGTTCTCTACATATCTCCACCAGCTAGTCTCTGTTCTCTTCATATCTCCACCAGCTAGTCTCTGTTCTCATCATATCTCCACTGCTAGTCTCTGTTCTCTACATATCTCCACCAGCTAGTCTCTCTTCATATCTCCACCAGCTAGCCTCTGTTCTCTACATATCTCCACCAGCTAGCCTCTGTTCTCTACATATCTCCACCAGCTAGTCTCTGTTCTCTTCATATCTCCACCAGCTAGTCTCTGTTCTCTTCATATCTCCACCAGCTAGTCTCTGTTCTCCTCATATCTCCACCAGCTAGTCTCTGTTCTCTACATATCTCCACCAGCTAGTCTCTCTTCATATCTCCACCAGCTAGTCTCTGTTCTCTACATATCTCCACCAGCTAGTCTCTCTTCATATCTCCACCAGCTAGCCTCTGTTCTCTACATATCTCCACCAGCTAGCCTCTGTTCTCTACATATCTCCACCAGCTAGTCTCTGTTCTCTTCATATCTACACCAGCTAGTCTCTGTTCTCTTTATATCTCCACTGCTAGTCTCTGTTCTCTACATATCTCCACCAGTTAGTCTCTGTTGTCTACATATCTCCACCAACTAGTCTCTGTTCTCCACATATCTCCACCAGCTAGCCTCTGTTCTCTACATATCTCCACCAGCTAGCCTCTGTTCTCTACATATCTCCACCAGCTAGCCTCTGTTCTCTACATATCTCCACCAGCTAGTCTCTCTTCATATCTCCACCAGCTAGTCTCTGTTCTCTACATATCTCCACCAGCTAGCCTCTGTTCTCTACATATCTCCACCAGCTAGTCTCTCTTCATATCTCCACCAGCTAGTCTCTCTTCATATCTCCACCAGCTAGTCTCTGTTCTCTTCATATCTCCACCAGCTAACCTCTGTTCTCTTCATATCTCCACCAGCTAGCCTCTGTTCTCTACAGATCTCCACCAGCTAGTCTCTGTTCTCTTCATATCTCCACCAGCTAGTCTCTCTTCATATCTCCACTAGCTAGTCTCTGTTCTCTTCATATCTCCACCAGCTAGTCTCTCTTCATATCTCCACTAGCTAGTCTCTGTTCTCTACATATCTCCACATGCTAGTCTCTCTTCATATCTCCACCAGCTAGCCTCTGTTCTCTACATATCTCCACCAGCTAGTCTCTCTTCACATCTCCACCAGCTAGTTTCTGTTCTCTTCATATCTCCACCAGCTAGTCTCTCTTCATATCTCCACCAGCTAGCCTCTGTTCTCTTCATATCTCCACCAGCTAGTCTCTGTTCTCTACATATCTCCACCAGCTAGTCTCTCTTCATATCTCCACCAGCTAGCCTCTGTTCTCTTCATATCTCCACCAGCTAGTCTCTGTTCTCTACATATCTCCACCAGCTAGTCTCTCTTCATATCTCCACCAGCTAGTCTCTGTTCTCTACATATCTCCACCAGCTAGTCTCTCTTCATATCTCCACCAGCTAGCCTCTGTTCTCTACATATCTCCACCAGCTAGTCTCTGTTCTCTTCATATCTCCACCAGCTAGTCTCTGTTCTCTTCATATCTCCACTGCTAGTCTCAGTTCTCTACATATCTCCACCAGCTAGTCTCTCTTCATATCTCCACCAGCTAGCCTCTGTTCTCTACATATCTCCACCAGCTAGCCTCTGTTCTCTACATATCTCCACCAGCTAGTCTCTGTTCTCTTCATATCTCCAACAGCTAGTCTCTGTTCTCTTCATATCTCCACCAGCTAGTCTCTGTTCTCTTCATATCTCCACCAGCTAGTCTCTGTTCTCCTCATATCTCCACCAGCTAGTCTCTGTCCTCTACATATCTCCACCAGCTAGTCTCTCTTCATATCTCCACCAGCTAGTCTCTGTTCTCTTCATATCTCCACCAGCTAGTCTCTGTTCTCTTCATATCTCCACTGCTAGTCTCTGTTCTCTACATATCTCCACCAGCTAGTCTCTCTTCATATCTCCACCAGCTAGCCTGTGTTATCTTCATATCTCCACCAGCTAGCTTCTGTTCTCTTCATATCTCCACCAGCTAGCCTCTGTTATCTTCATATCTCCACCAGCTAGCCTCTGTTCTCTACATATCTCCACCAACTAGTCTCTGTTCTCCACATATCTCCACCAGCTAACCTCTGTTCTCTACATATCTCCACCAGCTAGCCTCTGTTCTCTACATATCTCCACCAGCTAGTCTCTCTTCATATCTCCACCAGCTAGCCTCTGTTCTCTTCATATCTCCACCAGCTAGTCTCTGTTCTCTACATATCTCCACCAGCTAGCCTCTGTTCTCTACATATCTCCACCAGCTAGTCTCTCTTCATATCTCCACCAGCTAATCTCTCTTCATATCTCCACCAGCTAGTCTCTGTTCTCTTCATATCTCCACCAGCTAACCTCTGTTCTCTTCATATCTCCACCAGCTAGCCTCTGTTCTCTACAGATCTCCACCAGCTAGTCTCTGTTCTCTTCATATCTCCACCAGCTAGTCTCTCTTCATATCTCCACTAGCTAGTCTCTGTTCTCTACATATCTCCACCAGCTAGTCTCTCTTCATATCTCCACCAGCTAGCCTCTGTTCTCTACATATCTCCACCAGCTAGCCTCTGTTCTCTACATATCTCCACCAGCTAGTCTCTCTTCACATCTCCACCAGCTAGTTTCTGTTCTCTTCATATCTCCACCAGCTAGTCTCTCTTCATATCTCCACCAGCTAGCCTCTGTTCTCTTCATATCTCCACCAGCTAGTCTCTGTTCTCTACATATCTCCACCAGCTAGTCTCTCTTCATATCTCCACCAGCTAGCCTCTGTTCTCTTCATATCTCCACCAGCTAGTCTCTGTTCTCTACATATCTCCACCAGCTAGTCTCTCTTCATATCTCCACCAGCTAGTCTCTGTTCTCTACATATCTCCACCAGCTAGTCTCTCTTCATATCTCCACCAGCTAGCCTCTGTTCTCTACATATCTCCACCAGCTAGCCTCTGTTCTCTACATATCTCCACCAGCTAGCCTCTGTTCTCTACATATCTCCACCAGCTAGTCTCTGTTCTCTTCATATCTCCACCAGCTAGTCTCTGTTTTCATCATATCTCCACTGCTAGTCTCTGTTCTCTACATATCTCCACCAGCTAGTCTCTCTTCATATCTCCACCAGCTAGCCTCTGTTCTCTACATATCTCCACCAGCTAGCCTCTGTTCTCTACATATCTCCACCAGCTAGTCTCTGTTCTCTTCATATCTCCACCAGCTAGTCTCTGTTCTCTTCATATCTCCACCAGCTAGTCTCTGTTCTCTTCATATCTCCACCAGCTAGTCTCTGTTCTCCTCATATCTCCACCAGCTAGTCTCTGTTCTCTACATATCTCCACCAGCTAGTCTCTCTTCATATCTCCACCAGCTAGTCTCTGTTCTCTACATATCTCCACCAGCTAGTCTCTCTTCATATCTCCACCAGCTAGCCTCTGTTCTCTACATATCTCCACCAGCTAGCCTCTGTTCTCTACATATCTCCACCAGCTAGTCTCTGTTCTCTTCATATCTCCACCAGCTAGTCTCTGTTCTCTTCATATCTCCACTGCTAGTCTCAGTTCTCTACATATCTCCACCAGCTAGTCTCTCTTCATATCTCCACCAGCTAGCCTCTGTTCTCTTCATATCTCCAACAGCTAGTCTCTGTTCTCTTCATATCTCCACCAGCTAGTCTCTGTTCTCTTCATATCTCCACCAGCTAGTCTCTGTTCTCCTCATATCTCCACCAGCTAGTCTCTGTTCTCTACATATCTCCACCAGCTAGTCTCTCTTCATATCTCCACTGCTAGTCTCTGTTCTCTACATATCTCCACCAGCTAGTCTCTCTTCATATCTCCACCAGCTAGCCTGTGTTATCTTCATATCTCCACCAGCTAGCTTCTGTTCTCTTCATATCTCCACCAGCTAGCCTCTGTTATCTTCATATCTCCACCAGCTAGCCTCTGTTCTCTACATATCTCCACCAACTAGTCTCTGTTCTCCACATATCTCCACCAGCTAACCTCTGTTCTCTACATATCTCCACCAGCTAGCCTCTGTTCTCTACATATCTCCACCAGCTAGTCTCTCTTCATATCTCCACCAGCTAGCCTCTGTTCTCTTCATATCTCCACCAGCTAGTCTCTGTTCTCTACATATCTCCACCAGCTAGCCTCTGTTCTCTACATATCTCCACCAGCTAGTCTCTCTTCATATCTCCACCAGCTAATCTCTCTTCATATCTCCACCAGCTAGTCTCTGTTCTCTTCATATCTCCACCAGCTAACCTCTGTTCTCTTCATATCTCCACCAGCTAGCCTCTGTTCTCTACAGATCTCCACCAGCTAGTCTCTGTTCTCTTCATATCTCCACCAGCTAGTCTCTCTTCATATCTCCACTAGCTAGTCTCTGTTCTCTACATATCTCCACCAGCTAGTCTCTCTTCATATCTCCACCAGCTAGCCTCTGTTCTCTACATATCTCCACCAGCTAGCCTCTGTTCTCTACATATCTCCACCAGCTAGTCTCTCTTCACATCTCCACCAGCTAGTTTCTGTTCTCTTCATATCTCCACCAGCTAGTCTCTCTTCATATCTCCACCAGCTAGCCTCTGTTCTCTTCATATCTCCACCAGCTAGTCTCTGTTCTCTACATATCTCCACCAGCTAGTCTCTCTTCATATCTCCACCAGCTAGCCTCTGTTCTCTTCATATCTCCACCAGCTAGTCTCTGTTCTCTACATATCTCCACCAGCTAGTCTCTCTTCATATCTCCACCAGCTAGTCTCTGTTCTCTACATATCTCCACCAGCTAGTCTCTCTTCATATCTCCACCAGCTAGCCTCTGTTCTCTACATATCTCCACCAGCTAGCCTCTGTTCTCTACATATCTCCACCAGCTAGCCTCTGTTCTCTACATATCTCCACCAGCTAGTCTCTGTTCTCTTCATATCTCCACCAGCTAGTCTCTGTTTTCATCATATCTCCACTGCTAGTCTCTGTTCTCTACATATCTCCACCAGCTAGTCTCTCTTCATATCTCCACCAGCTAGCCTCTGTTCTCTACATATCTCCACCAGCTAGCCTCTGTTCTCTACATATCTCCACCAGCTAGTCTCTGTTCTCTTCATATCTCCACCAGCTAGTCTCTGTTCTCTTCATATCTCCACCAGCTAGTCTCTGTTCTCTTCATATCTCCACCAGCTAGTCTCTGTTCTCCTCATATCTCCACCAGCTAGTCTCTGTTCTCTACATATCTCCACCAGCTAGTCTCTCTTCATATCTCCACCAGCTAGTCTCTGTTCTCTACATATCTCCACCAGCTAGTCTCTCTTCATATCTCCACCAGCTAGCCTCTGTTCTCTACATATCTCCACCAGCTAGCCTCTGTTCTCTACATATCTCCACCAGCTAGTCTCTGTTCTCTTCATATCTACACCAGCTAGTCTCTGTTCTCTTCATATCTCCACTGCTAGTCTCTGTTCTCTACATATCTCCACCAGCTAGTCTCTCTTCATATCTCCACCAGCTAGCCTCTGTTATCTTCATATCTCCACCAGCTAGCCTCTGTTCTCTTCATATCTCCACCAGCTAGCTTCTGTTCTCTTCATATCTCCACCAGCTAGCCTCTGTTATCTTCATATCTCCACCAGCTAGCCTCTGTTCTCTACATATCTCCACCAACTAGTCTCTGTTCTCCACATATCTCCACCAGCTAACCTCTGTTCTCTACATATCTCCACCAGCTAGCCTCTGTTCTCTACATATCTCCACCAGCTAGTCTCTCTTCATATCTCCACCAGCTAGCCTCTGTTCTCTTCATATCTCCACCAGCTAGTCTCTGTTCTCTACATATCTCCACCAGCTAGCCTCTGTTCTCTACATATCTCCACCAGCTAGTCTCTCTTCATATCTCCACCAGCTAATCTCTCTTCATATCTCCACCAGCTAGTCTCTGTTCTCTTCATATCTCCACCAGCTAACCTCTGTTCTCTTCATATCTCCACCAGCTAGCCTCTGTTCTCTACAGATCTCCACCAGCTAGTCTCTGTTCTCTTCATATCTCCACCAGCTAGTCTCTCTCATATCTCCACTAGCTAGTCTCTGTTCTCTACATATCTCCACCAGCTAGTCTCTCTTCATATCTCCACCAGCTAGCCTCTGTTCTCTACATATCTCCACCAGCTAGCCTCTGTTCTCTACATATCTCCACCAGCTAGTCTCTCTTCACATCTCCACCAGCTAGTTTCTGTTCTCTTCATATCTCCACCAGCTAGTCTCTCTTCATATCTCCACCAGCTAGCCTCTGTTCTCTTCATATCTCCACCAGCTAGTCTCTGTTCTCTACATATCTCCACCAGCTAGTCTCTCTTCATATCTCCACCAGCTAGTCTCTGTTCTCTTCATATCTCCACCAGCTAGTCTCTGTTCTCTACATATCTCCACCAGCTAGTCTCTCTTCATATCTCCACCAGCTAGTCTCTGTTCTCTACATATCTCCACCAGCTAGTCTCTCTTCATATCTCCACCAGCTAGCCTCTGTTCTCTACATATCTCCACCAGCTAGCCTCTGTTCTCTACATATCTCCACCAGCTAGCCTCTGTTCTCTACATATCTCCACCAGCTAGTCTCTGTTCTCTTCATATCTCCACCAGCTAGTCTCTGTTTTCATCATATCTCCACTGCTAGTCTCTGTTCTCTACATATCTCCACCAGCTAGTCTCTCTTCATATCTCCACCAGCTAGCCTCTGTTCTCTACATATCTCCACCAGCTAGCCTCTGTTCTCTACATATCTCCACCAGCTAGTCTCTGTTCTCTTCATATCTCCACCAGCTAGTCTCTGTTCTCTTCATATCTCCACCAGCTAGTCTCTGTTCTCTTCATATCTCCACCAGCTAGTCTCTGTTCTCCTCATATCTCCACCAGCTAGTCTCTGTTCTCTACATATCTCCACCAGCTAGTCTCTCTTCATATCTCCACCAGCTAGTCTCTGTTCTCTACATATCTCCACCAGCTAGTCTCTCTTCATATCTCCACCAGCTAGCCTCTGTTCTCTACATATCTCCACCAGCTAGCCTCTGTTCTCTACATATCTCCACCAGCTAGTCTCTCTTCACATCTCCACCAGCTAGTTTCTGTTCTCTTCATATCTCCACCAGCTAGTCTCTCTTCATATCTCCACCAGCTAGCCTCTGTTCTCTTCATATCTCCACCAGCTAGTCTCTGTTCTCTACATATCTCCACCAGCTAGTCTCTCTTCATATCTCCACCAGCTAGCCTCTGTTCTCTTCATATCTCCACCAGCTAGTCTCTGTTCTCTACATATCTCCACCAGCTAGTCTCTCTTCATATCTCCACCAGCTAGTCTCTGTTCTCTACATATCTCCACCAGCTAGTCTCTCTTCATATCTCCACCAGCTAGCCTCTGTTCTCTACATATCTCCACCAGCTAGCCTCTGTTCTCTACATATCTCCACCAGCTAGCCTCTGTTCTCTACATATCTCCACCAGCTAGTCTCTGTTCTCTTCATATCTCCACCAGCTAGTCTCTGTTTTCATCATATCTCCACTGCTAGTCTCTGTTCTCTACATATCTCCACCAGCTAGTCTCTCTTCATATCTCCACCAGCTAGCCTCTGTTCTCTACATATCTCCACCAGCTAGCCTCTGTTCTCTACATATCTCCACCAGCTAGTCTCTGTTCTCTTCATATCTCCACCAGCTAGTCTCTGTTCTCTTCATATCTCCACCAGCTAGTCTCTGTTCTCTTCATATCTCCACCAGCTAGTCTCTGTTCTCCTCATATCTCCACCAGCTAGTCTCTGTTCTCTACATATCTCCACCAGCTAGTCTCTCTTCATATCTCCACCAGCTAGTCTCTGTTCTCTACATATCTCCACCAGCTAGTCTCTCTTCATATCTCCACCAGCTAGCCTCTGTTCTCTACATATCTCCACCAGCTAGCCTCTGTTCTCTACATATCTCCACCAGCTAGTCTCTGTTCTCTTCATATCTACACCAGCTAGTCTCTGTTCTCTTCATATCTCCACTGCTAGTCTCTGTTCTCTACATATCTCCACCAGCTAGTCTCTCTTCATATCTCCACCAGCTAGCCTCTGTTATCTTCATATCTCCACCAGCTAGCCTCTGTTCTCTTCATATCTCCACCAGCTAGCCTCTGTTATCTTCATATCTCCACCAGCTAGCCTCTGTTCTCTACATATCTCCACCAGTTAGTCTCTGTTCTCTACATATCTCCACCAACTAGTCTCTGTTCTCCACATATCTCCACCAGCTAGCCTCTGTTCTCTACATATCTCCACCAGCTAGCCTCTGTTCTCTACATATCTCCACCAGCTAGCCTCTGTTCTCTACATATCTCCACCAGCTAGTCTCTCTTCATGTCTCCACCAGCTAGTCTCTGTTCTCTACATATCTCCACCAGCTAGTCTCTCTTCATATCTCCACCAGCTAGTCTCTCTTCATATCTCCACCAGCTAGTCTCTGTTCTCTTCATATCTCCACCAGCTAACCCCTGTTCTCTTCATATCTCCACCAGCTAGCCTCTGTTCTCTACAGATCTCCACCAGCTAGTCTCTGTTCTCTTCATATCTCCACCAGCTAGTCTCTCTTCATATCTCCACTAGCTAGTCTCTGTTCTCTACATATCTCCACATGCTAGTCTCTCTTCATATCTCCACCAGCTAGCCTCTGTTCTCTACATATCTCCACCAGCTAGCCTCTGTTCTCTACATATCTCCACCAGCTAGTCTCTCTTCACATCTCCACCAGCTAGTTTCTGTTCTCTTCATATCTCCACCAGCTAGTCTCTCTTCATATCTCCACCAGCTAGCCTCTGTTCTCTTCATATCTCCACCAGCTAGTCTCTGTTCTCTACATATCTCCACCAGCTAGTATCTCTTCATATCTCCACCAGCTAGCCTCTGTTCTCTTCATATCTCCACCAGCTTGTCTCTGTTCTCTACATATCTCCACCAGCTAGTCTCTCTTCATATCTCCACCAGCTAGTCTCTGTTCTCTACATATCTCCACCAGCTAGTCTCTCTTCATATCTCCACCAGCTAGCCTCTGTTCTCTACATATCTCCACCAGCTAGCCTCTGTTCTCTACATATCTCCACCAGCTAGCCTCTGTTCTCTACATATCTCCACCAGCTAGTCTCTGTTCTCTTCATATCTCCACCAGCTAGTCTCTGTTCTCTTCATATCTCCACTGCTAGTCTCAGTTCTCTACATATCTCCACCAGCTAGTCTCTCTTCATATCTCCACCAGCTAGCCTCTGTTCTCTACATATCTCCACCAGCTAGCCTCTGTTCTCTACATATCTCCACCAGTTAGTCTCTGTTCTCTTCATATCTCCAACAGCTAGTCTCTGTTCTCTTCATATCTCCACCAGCTAGTCTCTGTTCTCTTCATATCTCCACCAGCTAGTCTCTGTTCTCCTCATATCTCCACCAGCTAGTCTCTGTTCTCTACATATCTCCACCAGCTAGTCTCTCTTCATATCTCCACCAGCTAGTCTCTGTTCTCTACATATCTCCACACAGCTGTACCCTTGAAAGACAGGAAAAGAACAGGGTGGACCAAAAAACTGGTCACTCTCAGATGGCCATTTTGTCTTTGGCCACGTGTCTAAGTTACTCAGAAACAAGAGAGGAAAATCACTGGCTTCTTCACCTCGGTAGCTGCAGCTTGTCAATACCTCTTACAAAAAGTAATGAGGAAGTCGATCTCTCTTCCATTTTTAGCAATTAGAGATTGACATGCATGTCATTAATATAAACTAGGGCATGTAGGACCTGCCTTGTTGATAGTGCTGTCTAGAAGGTAGAGACTAGGGCCTGTAGGACCTGCCTTGTTGATAGTGTTGTTAAGAAGGTAGAAACTAGAGCCTGTAGGACCTGCCTTGTTGATAGTGTTGTTAAGAAGGTAGAAACTAGGGCCTGTAGGACCTGCCTTGCTGATAGTGTTGTTAACCTCTTGCCTCTAGTTGGGACGCTTGCGTCCCAACTAGAGCTCTGGAAATGCAAATGTGCTACGCTAAATGCTAATAGTATTAGTTAAAACTCAAAAGTTCATTAAAATACACATGCAGGGTATCAAATTAAAGCTACACTCGTTGTGAATCCAGGCAACAAGTCAGATTTTTTAAATGCTTTTCGGCGACAGCATGAGAAGCTATTATCTGATAGCATGCATCAATACACTACAACAGAAAAGCACAGCAGGGGACGTAAACAAAATAATTAGCATTTCGGCGTTACACAAACCGCACAATAAAATAGAAAACATTCATTACCTTTCACCATCTTCTTTGTTGGCACTCCTAGATGTCCCATAAACACTATTTGGGTCTTTATTTCGATTAAATCAGTCCATATAAAGCCTAGATATCGTTATATGTAGACTGTGTGATAAACGAAAAAAACATCGTTTCAAAACGTAACGTCATTTTTTAAAATTCAAAAAGTCGACGATAAACTTTCACAAAACACTTCGAAATACGTTTGTAATGCAACTTTAGGTATTAGTAAACGTTAATAAGCGATAAAATTCATCAGGAGGCGATGTAAATATCATTAGCTGTCGTCTTGGAAAAAATTTCAGGAGAGAGCTCTTCCGGAATGATCTGGGCGGAGACCGGAGGTAAGTCGTGCCCCTCTTTCGGTTCAACCAAGAATCAAAGAGGATTCAATTCACAAGACTCTAGACAACATGGGGATGCTGTGGGAGTTGAATGCTCGGTCTTATCTAATTCGGCTCACTGTTAACAATTGCTTGAAGTGGCGCAAGGATATTTATTTCCATTTTCTGTGATCAGGTTTTCCTGCGCTTTCCGATGTAACGCACGTTATGTAATAGCCACAGTCGTGATTTAACCAGTTTTAAAAACGTCCGAGGGTTTCCTATCCACACATTCTAACCATATGAACGTACTATATTCCTGGCATGAGTAGCAGGGCGCTGAAATGTTGTGCGATTTTTAACAAAATGTTCAAAAAAGTAGAGGGTAGGAGCAACAGGTTAAGAAGGTAGAAACTAGGGCCTGTAGGACCTGCCTTGTTGATAGTGTTGTTAAGGCAGAGCAGTGCTTTATTATGGTCAGAATTCTCCCCATCTTAGCTACTACTGTATCCATATTGTCTTGAACATGGTAGTTTACAATCCAGGGTCACTTCAAGCAGTTTAGTCACCCCAACTTGCTCAATTTCCACATTATTCATTATGAGATGAACAGGTGAGCAGTGAGTGTCTGAGAGCATGAACAGTATTAGGAACTTTAAAGGTTAAAGGGCACATTGACACAATGTCAGTACAGGCTAACACTGCATCTGTAGCAGCTGGTACAGCTCTGAGGCAACACACCAACCCTCTCACCACACTGTCAAGTCTCTTAGAGTAGTATGCAACGGGCCAGTACAGGCTAACACTGCCTCTGTAGCAGCTGGTACAGCTCTGAGGCAACACACCAACCCTCTCACCACACTGTCAAGTCTCTTAGAGTAGTATGCAACGGGCCAGTACAGGCTAACACTGCCTCTGTAGCAGCTGGTACAGCTCTGAGGCAACACACCAACCCTCTCACCACACTGTCAAGTCTCTTATAGTAGTATGCAACAGGCCAGTACAGGCTAACACTGCCTCTGTAGCAGCTGGTACAGCTCTGAGGCAACACACCAACCCTCTCACCACACTGTCAAGTCTCTTAGAGTAGTATGCAATGGGCCGCTGCTTCCCAGTACAGGCTAACACTGCCTCTGTAGCAGCTGGTACAGCTCTGAGGCAACACACCAACCCTCTCACCACACTGTCAAGTCTCTTAGAGTAGTATGCAACGGGCCACTGCTTCCCAGTACAGGCTAACACTGCCTCTGTAGCAGCTGGTACAGCTCTGAGGCAACACACCAACCCTCTCACCACACTGTCAAGTCTCTTAGAGTAGTATGCAACGGGCCAGTACAGGCTAACACTGCCTCTGTAGCAGCTGGTACAGCTCTGAGGCAACACACCAACCCTCTCACCACACTGTCAAGTCTCTTAGAGTAGTATGCAACGGGCCACTGCTTCCCAGTACAGGCTAACACTGCCTCTGTAGCAGCTGGTACAGCTCTGAGGCAACACACCAACCCTCTCACCACACTGTCAAGTCTCTTAGAGTAGTATGCAATGGGCCGCTGCTTCCCAGTGTCATCCTGTATGAGGACAGATTCCATTTTGTTCTTGGGCACACAACAATGCAATCTCCATAGACAAACCTTTGCAGTAGAATGGCCTTACTGAAGACCTCAGTGACTTTCCCTTTTAGAGCTGCCCCGGTCAACTGTAAGTGCTGTTATTGTTTAGCTTGTTTACACAAGCTCACAGAACGGGGCCGAGGAGTGATGAAGCACGTAGCGTGTAAATGCAACACTCACTACCTACTTCCAAACTGCCTCTGGAAGCAATGTAAACACAATTACTGTTTGTCAGGGGATTACTGAAATGGGTTTCCATGGCTGAGCAACCACACACAAGCCTAAGATCACCATGCCCACTGCCAAGCGTCAGCTGGAGTGGTTTAATGCTTGCTGCCTTTGGACTCTGGAGCAGTGGAAATGCGTTCTCTGGAGTGATGAATCACGCTTCACCATCTGGCAGTCCAGATGGACCAATCTTGGTTTGGCGGATGCCAGGAGAACGCTACCTGCTCCAATGCATAGTGCCAACTGTAAAGTTTGGTGGAGGAGGAATAATGAGGAGGACTGTTTTTCATGGTTCGGGCTAGGCCCCTTGGTGAATGGAAATCTTAACGCTACAGCATACAATGACATTCTAGATGATTCTGTTTTTCCAACTTTGTGGCAACAGTTTGGGCAAGGCCCTTTCCTGTTTCAGCATGACAATGCACCCGTGCACAAAGTGAGGTCCATTTAGGAATGATTTGTCAAAACCGGTGTGGAAGAACTTGACTGGCCTGCACAGAGCCTCGACATCAACCCCATCAAACACCTTTGGGATGAATTGGAACGACGACTGCCAGCCAAGCCTAATCGCCCAACATCAGTGCCCGGTCTCACTAATGCTCTTGTGGCTGAATAAATTCCCTGCAGTAATGTTCCAGCATCTAGTGGAAAGCTTTCCCAGAAGAGTGGAGGCTGTTATAGCAGTAATGTTCCTACATCTAGTGGAAAGCCTTCCCAGAAGAGTGGAGGCTGTTATAGCAGTAATGTTCCAGCATCTAGTGGAAAGCCTTCCCAGAAGAGTGGAGGCTGTTATAGCAGTAATGTTCCAGCATCTAGTGGAAAGCCTTCCCAGAAGAGTGGAGGCTGTTATAGCAGTAATGTTCCAGCATCTAGTGGAAAGCCTTCCCAGAAGAGTGGAGGCTGTTATAGCAGTAATGTTCCTACATCTAGTGGAAAGCCTTCCCAGAAGAGTGGAGGCTGTTATAGCAGTAATGTTCCTATATCTAGTGGAAAGCCTTCCCAGAAGAGTGGAGGCTGTTATAGCAGTAATGTTCCTACATCTAGTGGAAAGCCTTCCCAGAAGAGTGGAGGCTGTTATATCAGTAATGTTCCAACATCTAGTGGAAAACCTTCCCAGAAGAGTGGAGGCTGTTATAGCAGTAATGTTCCTACATCTAGTGGAAAGCCTTCCCAGAAGAGTGGAGGCTGTTATAGCAGTAATGTTCCAGCATCTAGTGGAAAGCCTTCCCAGAAGAGTGGAGGCTGTTATAGCAGTAATGTTCCAGCATCTAGTGGAAAGCCTTCCCAGAAGAGTGGAGGCTGTTATAGCAGTAATGTTCCAGCATCTAGTGGAAAGCCTTCCCAGAAGAGTGGAGGCTGTTATAGCAGTAATGTTCCTACATCTAGTGGAAAGCCTTCCCAGAAGAGTGGAGGCTGTTATAGCAGTAATGTTCCTACATTTACATTTACATTTAAGTCATTTATCAGACGCTCTTATCCAGAGCGACTTACAAATTGGTGCTTTCACCTTATGACATCCAGTGGAACAGCCACTTTACAATAGTGCATCTAGGTCTTTTAAGGGGGGGGAGGGGGTGAGAAGGATTACTTTATCCTATCCTAGGTATTCCTTAAAGAGGTGGGGTTTCAGGTGTCTCCGGAAGGTGGTGATTGACTCCGCTGTCCTGGCGTCGTGAGGGAGTTTGTTCCACCATTGGGGGGCCAGAGCAGCGAACAGTTTTGACTGGGCTGAGCGGGAACTGTACTTCCTCAGTGGTAGGGAGGCGAGCAGGCCAGAGGTGGATGAACGCAGTGCCCTTGTTTGGGTGTAGGGCCTGATCAGAGCCTGGAGGTACTGAGGTGCCGTTCCCCTCACAGCTCCGTAGGCAAGCACCATGGTCTTGTAGCGGATGCGAGCTTCAACTGGAAGCCAGTGGAGAGAGCGGAGGAGCGGGGTGACGTGAGAGAACTTGGGAAGGTTGAACACCAGACGGGCTGCGGCGTTCTGGATGAGTTGTAGGGGTTTAATGGCACAGGCAGGGAGCCCAGCCAACAGCGAGTTGCAGTAATCCAGACGGGAGATGACAAGTGCCTGGATTAGGACCTGCGCCGCTTCCTGTGTGAGGCAGGGTCGTACTCTGCGGATGTTGTAGAGCATGAACCTACAGGAACGGGCCACCGCCTTGATGTTATTTGAGAACGACAGGGTGTTGTCCAGGATCACGCCAAGGTTCTTAGCGCTCTGGGACGAGGACACAATGGAGTTGTCAACCGTGATGGCGAGATCATGGAACGGGCAGTCCTTCCCCGGGAGGAAGAGCAGCTCCGTCTTGCCGAGGTTCAGCTTGAGGTGATGATCCGTCATCCACACTGATATGTCTGCCAGACAAGCAGAGATGCGATTCGTCACCTGGTCGTCAGAAGGGGGAAAGGAGAAGATTAATTGTGTGTCGTCTGCATAGCAATGATAGGAGAGACCATGTGAGGTTATGACAGAGCCAAGTGACTTGGTGTATAGCGAGAATAGGAGAGGGCCTAGAACAGAGCCCTGGGGGACACCAGTGGTGAGAGCACGTGGTGAGGAGACGGATTCTCGCCACGCCACCTGGTAGGAGCGACCTGTCAGGTAGGACGCAATCCAAGCGTGGGCCGCGCCGGAGATGCCCAACTCGGAGAGGGTGGAGAGGAGGATCTGATGGTTCACAGTATCGAAGGCAGCCGATAGGTCTAGAAGGATGAGAGCAGAGGAGAGAGAGTTAGCTTTAGCAGTGCGGATTGCCTCCGTGATACAGAGAAGAGCAGTCTCAGTTGAATGACTAGTCTTGAAACCTGACTGATTTGGATCAAGAAGGTCATTCTGAGAGAGATAGCGGGAGAGCTGGCCAAGGACGGCACGTTCAAGAGTTTTGGAGAGAAAAGAAAGAAGGGATACTGGTCTGTAGTTGTTGACATCGGAGGGATCGAGTGTAGGTTTTTTCAGAAGGGGTGCAACTCTCGCTCTCTTGAAGACGGGAGGGACGTAGCCAGCGGTCAGGGATGAGTTGATGAGCGAGGTGAGGTAAGGGAGAAGGTCACCGGAGATGGTCTGGAGAAGAGAGGAGGGGATAGGGTCAAGCGGGCAGGTTGTTGGGCGGCCGGCCGTCACAAGACGCGAGATGTCATCTGGAGAGAGAGGGGAGAAAGAGGTCAGAGCACAGGGTAGGGCAGTGTGAGCAGAACCAGCGGTGTCGTTTGACTTAGCAAACGAGGATCGGATGTCGTCGACCTTCTTTTCAAAATGGTTGACGAAGTCATCTGCAGAGAGGGAGGAGGGGGAGGGGGAGGAGGATTCAAGAGGGAGGAGAAGGTGGCAAAGAGCTTCCTAGGGTTAGAGGCAGATGCTTGGAATTTAGAGTGGTAGAAAGTGGCTTTAGCAGCAGAGACAGAGGAGGAAAATGTAGAGAGGAGGGAGTGAAAGGATGCCAGGTCCGCAGGGAGGCGAGTTTTCCTCCATTTCCGCTCGGCTGCCCGGAGCCCTGTTCTGTGAGCTCGCAATGAGTCGTCGAGCCACGGAGCGGGAGGGGAGGACCGAGCCGGCCTGGAGGATAGGGGACATAGAGAGTCAAAGGATGCAGAAAGGGAGGAGAGGAGGGTTGAGGAGGCAGAATCAGGAGATAGGTTGGAGAAGGTTTGAGCAGAGGGAAGAGATGATAGGATGGAAGAGGAGAGAGTAGCGGGGAAGAGAGAGCGAAGGTTGGGACGGCGCGATACCATCCGAGTAGGGGCAGTGTGGGAAGTGTTGGATGAGAGCGAGAGGGAAAAGGATACAAGGTAGTGGTCGGAGACTTGGAGGGGAGTTGCAATGAGGTTAGTGGAGGAACAGCATCTAGTAAAGATGAGGTCGAGCGTATTGCCTGCCTTGTGAGTAGGGGGAAGGTGAGAGGGTGAGGTCAAAAGAGGAGAGGAGTGGAAAGAAGGAGGCAGAGAGGAATGAGTCAAAGGTAGACGTGGGGAGGTTAAAGTCGCTCAGAACTGTGAGAGGTGAGCCGTCCTCAGGAAAGGAGCTTATCAAGGCATCAAGCTCATTGATGAACTCTCCGAGGGAACCTGGAGGGCGATAAATGATAAGGATGTTAAGCTTGAAAGGGCTGGTAACTGTGACAGCATGGAATTCAAAGGAGGCGATAGACAGATGGGTAAGGGGAGAAAGAGAGAATGACCACTTGGGAGAGATGAGGATCCCGGTGCCACCACCCCGCTGACCAGAAGCTCTCGGGGTGTGCGAGAGCACGTGGGCGGACGAAGAGAGAGCAGTAGGAGTAGCGGTGTTGTCTGTGGTGATCCATGTTTCCGTCAGAGCCAAGAAGTCGAGGGACTGGAGGGAGGCATAGGCTGAGATGAACTCTGCCTTGTTGGCCGCAGATCGGCAGTTCCAGAGGCTACCGGAGACCTGGAACTCCACGTGGGTCGTGCGCGCTGGGACCACCAGATTAGGGTGGCGCGGCCATGCGGTGTGGAGCGTTTGTATGGTCTGTGCAGAGAGGAGAGAACAGGGATAGACAGACACATAGTTGACAGGCTAGAGAAGAGGCTACGCTAATGCAGAGGAGATTGGAATGACAAGTGGACTACACGTCTCGAATGTTCAGAAAGTTAAGCTTACGTAGCAAGAATCTAATTGACTGAAATGATTAAAATGATACAGTACTGCTGAGGTAGGCTAGCTGCGTTGTTGACACTACCCTAATCAAGTCGTTCCGTTGAGTGTGAAGTTTCTACAATGCTGCTTTTCGGGGGCAAGCTGGCTAGCTAGCAGTGTTGGTTACGTTACGTTGCGTTAGGAGAACGACAATAGCTGGCTAGCTAACCTAGAAAATCGCTCTAGACTACACAATTATCTTTGAAACAAAGACGGCTATGTAGCTAGCTATGTAGCTAGCTACGATCAAACAAATCACACCGTTGGGACTGTAATGAAATGAAGTGAAAATATGATACTACCTGTGGAGCGAAGCGGAATGCGACCGGAATGCGAAAGTTCTATTCAGTAGACGTTGGCTGGCTATTGGCTAGCTAGGAGTGTCTCCTACGTTAAGGACGACAAAATAGCTGGCTAGCTAACCTCGTTAAATTAAGATAATCACTCTAAGACTACACACTCTAACTACACAATTATCTTGGATACGAAGACAGCAAAGACAACTATGTAGCTAGCTAACACTACACTAATCAAGTCGTTCAGTTGAGTGTGATAGTTACTACAGTGCTACGGTAGACGGTGAACGTGTTGGGCAGATAGGAGACGACGAAATACGATAATTACGCAATTATCTTTGATACAACGACGACTATGTAGCTAGCTAAGAAGAAATTGCTAAGATTAGACAAATCAGACCGTTGTACTATAATGAAATGTAATGAAAAAGTTATACAACCTGCAGACCGAAGCGCGGATGCGACCGGCTCGCTCCAACCCGGAAGTACATCTAGTGGAAAGCCTTCCCAGAAGATGGAGGCTGTTATAGCAGTAATGTTCCAACATCTAGTGGAAAGCCTTCCCAGAAGAGTGGAGGCTGTTATATCAGTAATGTTCCAACATCTAGTGGAAAACCTTCCCAGAAGAGTGGAGGCTGTTATAGCAGCAATGTTCCAGCATCTAGTGGAAAGCCTTCCCAGAAGAGTGGAGGCTGTTATATCAGTAATGTTCCAACATCTAGTGGAAAACCTTCCCAGAAGAGTGGAGGCTGTTATAGCAGCAAAGTATGAGCCAGGCAAAGGGGGGACCAACTCCATATTAATGCCTATGATTTTGGAATGAGATGTTCGACAAGTATGTGTCCACATCCTTTTGGTCATGTAGTGTAGCTAGCTAGGAAGCTAGCCAACTGTTTGTGCTTGGTTGGGACAAGCCTGCATTGTTGGCAGGCAAGCAACAGAAGAAACAGTAGGCTACAAATCCCCATCGTTCATCAGTGCAATTTTGACGGCCAACTAACTGTAAGTTTGGGAGGGTTCATCTAATGTTCCTTATGAGATTGTATGCTAATCTTTCGCTGGTTAGCATTTGTTGTTGATCTTTGTGTTGTTGATTTGCATAACTGAGGGAGAGAGCCTACCTTTTCATGGTTGTTTGATCAATAGGACTGTAAAGTTCCCAAATGGAAGAAAACTCCCAAGTGGTATTGACATATTTGCTGAAGTCCATTCAGTTGGCTTTTGGTGAATGTGTTCTAATGATCTAAAGTCACGCTATTGCAACTGGTGGCAGTAAAGCAGGACCTACTGCTGTAAACACACAGTCCAGTTCATAGTGAATGATGCCAGGACCAACTGCCTGTAAACACACAGTCCAGTTGAAAGTGAATGATGACAGGCCCTACTGTCTGTGAACACACAGTCCAGTTCAAAGTGAATGATGGCAGGACCAGAGAATCTCCCTCTCTGTTCATCTCTTAAAGCACCATAGTCACATGTAGCTGCCTTTTCCCTTAACCTAGTGACAAAGCTGTCAATGGACTCCCCGTCCTCCTGTTTGCAACAACCGAAAACATAACGCTCGTAGATGACGTTCTTTGCTGGCTTAAAAGTAATTTTCAAGAGCATCAAGAATAGCATTACCTTGCTGAGCTGCTGTTAGGTTCAGGTTGTGTTTGTATACGTGACGGCATTCAGTTCCCATTATCGTCCTCATGAACTGACCAGAGATAAGAGAGAGAGCAGATAACATAGAGCCAGCAGAGAGAGCAGAGAGAGAGAGATCAGATATCAGGCTGAGAGAGTGTGTCTAGAATCTCCGTCTCTGATGATGACCTCACAGGGTTCCTCTCCTAGAGACAGTCCTCTGGTCTGGAGAGATTCCACCGGAGCGCATCACAACACTCTGTTGCTATAGTGACCATGCATCACAACACTCTGTTGCTATAGTGACCCTGTATTACAAAACTCTGTTGCTATAGTGACCATGCATTACAACACTGTTGCTATAGTGACCCTGCATCACAACACTCTGTTGCTATAGTGACCCTGCATCACAACACTCTGTTGCTATAGTGACCCTTAACTATCACAATAAAGAAAGTCCCAAACTCCATATATAAACTCCATATATAAACTCCATGTATTAACTCCATGTATAAACTCCATGTATTAACTCCATGTTTAAACTCCATATATAATATATAAACTCCACATATAAACTCCATATATAAACTCCATATATAAACTCCATATATAAACTCCATGTATTAACTCCATATATAAACTCCATATATAAACTCCATATATAAACTCCATATATAAACTCCATATATAAACTCCATATATAAACTCCATGTATTAACTCCATATATAAACTCCATATATAAACTCCATATATAAACTCCATGTATAAACTCCATATATAAACTCCATATATAAACTCCATATATAATATATAAACTCCACATATAAACTCCATATATAAACTCCATATATAAACTCCATATATAAACTCCATATATAAACTCCATATATAACCTCTTAAGTCGACCCTCTACTTTTTTGAACATTCTGTTAAAAATCGCGCAACATTTCAGCGCCCTGCTACTCATGCCAGGAATATAGTATATGCATTTGCTTAGTCTGTGTGGATAGAAAACACTCAGACGTTTATAAAACTGGTTAAATCACTGCTGTGGCATTTACATCGAAAAGCACAGGAAAAACTGATCACTGAAAATGGGAAAATATATCCATGCGCTACTTGAACCCATTGATAAAGGTGAACCACAATTAATTGACTGAGGTTGCAGTACCTACAGCTTCCACACGGTGTCTAGAGTCTTGTCATTTCCCTTCGAGTTTTTTCTTGGTCAAACACATGCAGGGCACCGTATCTCCTCAGGTCTAGGACCGGATATTTTCGTTGAGTTTCTAGCCGGACATTTTTCCAGACGGACAGCTAATGATCTTTACATCGCCTCCTGATGAATTTTATCGCTTATTAACGTTTACTAATACCTAAAGTTGCATTACAAACGTATTTCGAAGTGTTTTGTGAAAGTTTATCGTCGACTTTTTGAATTTTAAAAAATGACGTTACGTTTTGAAACGATGTTTTTTTCGTTTATCACACAGTCTACATATAACGATATCTAGGCTTTATATGGACTGATTTAATCGAAATAAAGACCCAAATAGTGTTTATGGGACATCTAGGAGTGCCAACAAAGAAGATGGTGAAAGGTAATGAATGTTTTCTATTTTATTGTGCGGTTTGTGTAACGCCGAAATGCTAATTATTTTGTTTACGTCCCCTGCGGGTCTTTTGGGGTGTTACATGCTATCAGATAATAGCTTCTCATGATTTCGCCGAAAAGCATTTTAAAAATCTGACTTGTTGCCTGGATTCACAACGAGTGTAGCTTTAATTCGATACCCTGCATGTGTATTTTAATGAACTTTTGAGTTTTAACTAATACTATTAGCATTTAGCGTAGCGCATTTGCATTTCCAGAGCTCTAGTTGGGACGCAAGCGTCCCGAGTAGAAGCAAGAGGATAAACTCTATATATAAACTCCATATATAAACTCCATATATAAACTCCATATATAAACTCCATATATAAACTCCATGTATAAACTCCATATATAAACTCCATATATAATATATAAACTCCATATATAAACTCCATATATAAACTCCATGTATAAACTCCATATATTAACTCCATATATAAACTGCATATATAAACTCCATATATAAACTCCATGTATAAACTCCATATATAAACTCCATATATAAACTCCATGTATAAACTCCATGTATAAACTCCATATATAAACTCCCAGTAATTTATTGGGTTTTTACCAACGTTTCAGCATCACTGTGTCTTCAGGGTGATGTCATGAATACTTGAACCAGGTTATGTAGACAAACAGTGCAATTAGTGCAACCAATGACAATAGAGAGGGGTGTGTCATAATTAAGTTAATTAAAATTAATTAGCGAAACTGTTAAAAAACAATAGTTTATAGCGTATTAAATATAGTAGGCTATATTATATATATCCCCCTCTCCTATTGTTAAATTCACTCAAACAACTTGGTATAAGTCATTGCTACAGTGCTGCTGCTTGGAGCTAGGGTTGGGTTGGGTTAGGGTTGAGTTGGGTTAGGGATGGGTTAGGGTTAGGGTTAGGGTAGGGTAGGGTTGGGTTAGGGTTGGGTTAGGGTTAGGTTAGGGTTGGGGTTGGGGTTGTGGTTGGGTTAGGGTCTGGGTTGAGTTGGGTTAGGGTTGGGTTGGGTTGGGTTGGGTTAGGGTGCGGTTAGGGATGGGTTAGGGTTGGGTTAGGGTTGGGTTAGGGTTAGGGTTGTGTTAGGGTTAGGGTTGGGGTTGGGTTAGTGTTGGGTTAGGGTTGGGGTTAGGGTTTGGTTGGGTTAGGGTTGGTTTAAGGTTGGGTTAGGGTTGGGTTGGGTTAAGGTTGGGTTAGGGTTGGTTTAGGGTTGGGTTAGGGTAAGTGTTGGGTTAGGGTTGGGTTGGGTTAGGGTTGGTTTAGGGTTGGTTTAGGGTAAGTGTTGGGTTAGGATTGGGTTGGGTTAGGGTTGGTTTAGGATTGGGTTAGGGTAAGTGTTGGGTTAGGGTTGGGTTGGGTTAGGGTTGTTTTAGGGTTGGTTTAGGGTAAGTGTTGGGTTAGGATTGGGTTGGGTTAGGGTTGGTTTAGGATTGGGTTAGGGTAAGTGTTGGGTTAGGGTTGGGTTAGGGTTGGTTTAGAGTTGGGTTAGGGTAAGTGTTGGGTTAAGGTTGGGTTAGGGTTGGTTTAGGGTTGGGTTAGGGTAAGTGTTGGGTTAGGGTTGGTTTAGGGTTGGGTTAGGGTTGGGCTAGGGTTGGTTTAGGGTAGGGTAAGTGTTGGGTTAGGGTTGGGTTGGGTTAGGGTTGGTTTAGGGTTGGGTTAGGGTTGGGGTTGGGTTGGGTTAGGGTTGGTTTAGGGTTAGGTTTTGTATTTGAGTAGGGTTAAAAAGAGACTGATTTGTCTTGTGATGCACAGGTCTATTGTTGTGTTCCCCTCCAATCTGAATACATTCAGACTGACTCCTAAAAACCTTAACAAACGTAAGTAGGTTCATATTGCTTCTAACAATGATAGTCTGAGTGGTTATCTAGGGTTGGGTTAGGGTTGGGTTGGGGTTGGGGTTGGGTTAGGGTTGGTTTAATGTTATCTAGGACCATGAAGGGACTAAGATGTTAAAATATACAAGGGGTCAAGGGAGAGATGCTTTATTAGTACATAAACCAACACAGTTAAAGCCCATATATCTATAAAAGTGCTATAAGATCAAGTGCTGAGTTGTTAAAACAAATTGAAAAACATAAAAACGAAAGGAATAAAACTAGTATAAATAAGCATCTGTTAAATATAATAAAAGCCACAAACTTCATTTATTGTGTTTATTGTTTTATGGTGCCTCCTTCTTCCAACTCCTTGAGAACCCTGTAAACAAGTGCTATGTCCTTCAATTGATCCTATCGTACCAGTTAAAAACACTCATTCAGACCGCTAGGTGTAATTGATCATATCTTACCAGTTAAAAACACTCATTCAGACCGCTAGGTGTAATTGATCCTATCTTACCAGTTAAAACCGCTCATTCAGACCGCTAGGTAAACAAGTGCTATGCCCTTCAATTGATCCTATCGTACCAGTTAAAAACACTCATTCAGACCGCTAGGTGTAATTGATCCTATCGTACCAGTTAAAACACTCATTCAGACCGCTAGGTGTAATTGATCCTATCGTACCAGTTAAAACACTCATTCAGACCGCTAGGTGTAATTGATCCTATCTTACCAGTTTAAAACCCTCATTCAGACCGCTAGGTGTAATTGATCTTATCGTACCAGTTAAAAACGCTCATTCAGACCTTTAGGTATAATTGATCCTATCGTACCAGTTAAAAACGCTCATTCTGTCCGCTAGGTGTAATTGATCCTATCGTACCAGTTAAAACGCTCATTCAGACCGTTAGGTGTAATTGATTCTATCTTACCAGTTAAACCACTCATTCAGACCGCTAGGTGTCATTGATCCTATCGTACCAGTTAAAAACACTCATTCAGACCGCTAGGTGTAATTGATCCTATCGTACCAGTTAAAACGCTCATTCAGACCGCTAGGTGTAATTGATCCTATCGTACCAGTTAAAACGCTCATTCAGACCGCTAGGTGTAATTGATCCTATCTTACCAGTTAAAACGCTTATTCAGACGGCTAGGTGTAATTGATCCTATCGTACCAGTTAAAACCGCTCATTCAGACCGCTAGGTGTAATTGATCCTATCGTACCAGTTAAAACACTCATTCAGACCGCTAGGTGTAATTGATCCTATCGTACCAGTTAAAACACTCATTCAGACCGCTAGGTGTAATTGATCCTATCGTACCAGTTAAAACACTCATTCAGACCGCTAGGTGTAATTGATCCTATCGTACCAGTTAAAACGCTCATTCAGACCGCTAGGTGTAATTGTTTGTAGGTCTCTTATCCACCTACGTTCCACTGCTTTTCACCGCCCACTGGTCCACCCAGAACACGACTGTAATCCTGATATATGGAGGTAAGTGATGCGGTGATCCTGGAAATGAGTCACTAGTTCTGTGTGTAAATGGGCCCGTTTGATATTGTATAAATGTTGTTTTAGTCTATTTTCTATTGTATACTGGGTTTCCCCAATGTAGTGTTTTTTGCAAAATGTGCAAGTGATTATATATATGACATTTGGAGTGTAGAGTGAAATGGAGTCTAAAACTGGAGTGGAGGTCTTGCTGTATGAGTTTGAAATGAATTTTCTGAAGTGGGCCGTGTAGGGTTTGGGTGGTTGTGGGGGCTTGGTACTGTATTTAGCTTGGATGAGGATGTCTTTGAGGCTCTTATTCCTCCTAAATGCTGAGATTATTCTATACGGCTGGAGGGGTGTGTGTGCCTGTTGGGTGATGGGAAAATTGTGTTTGAACGCCTGATGTAACGGTCTGATCCTATGTGAGAATGTAGTAACTAGGGGGATGAGGATTGTCTGCTGCTCGGAAGGGGAATGAGAGGAGGAAAGAAGATTGTGGTTCCGAGGGGGGTCAATTTCCTAATCGGTTGTTCAAGGAGGGGTAAGGTTAGGGGTAGGGTTATGATTAGGATTAGGGGTGGGGTTAGGGTTAGTGGTGGGGTTAGTGTTAGCGGTAGGGTTAATGGTTAAGGGTGGGGTTATGGTTATGGTAGGGTTAGAGTTAGGATTAGCGTTAGTGGTGGGGTTAGGGTTAGAGGTGGGGTTAGGGGTGGGGTTAGGGGTGAGGTTAAGGTTAGGGTTAGAGTTAGGCTTAGTGGTGGGGTTAGGGTTAGCTGTGGGGTTAGGGGTGGGGTTAAGGTTAGGGTTAGCGTTAGGGGTTGGTTTATGGTTATGGGCAGGAGCAGGATACAAAACCGAATTAGGTTTAGGGTTAGGGGTTAGGGTTAAGGTTAGGGTTGTGGTCAGGGTTGAAATCAGGGGAAGGGGAGGATTTGGAAATGTCTCCGGAACCTCTATAATGGAGGTTGGGGTCCAAAAGAGTGATTGACAGACTTGTATTATGTGAGTGTGTAGATTGAATGGGAGAGAGGTCCCCCAAGGTGCTGTATTTTATGGTTCTGAGATATTGTTTAGAGTGACCTCTCTGTCTGAGTGCATGAAATAATGTTTGAATTGCTTTTCCCAGGTCCTGTTTGCAGGAGGAAATCCTATGAAACTAAAAAAAAAAAATTGTGATTTAACGATGCCTCTAAATGTATGTTTGGGGTGATGTTAAGGGAATTTTTATCAATAATGACTAATTATGTATACATTTCAATCAGGACTGACTAATCAGAATACTATTATGTTACTGTATAGATGTATGACTTTTCTTTTAACCTTAGTACTGAATATAATGTGTGTAAATATAATCAAGAATTAGAACAATGACTGTCTGTTCCTTGGTAGAAATGAATGAACTTATAGCCAGACGGGCTAGAATGCTTATCTACACAGGCAGACCTTGGCTCGGATCATAAAGTATCTAAGTGTTGAGAACCATACAGACATTGTACTGGAGCGGAGATGAGACGGGGTAGACGGGGTAGACGGGGTAGACGGGGTAGACGGGGTAGTACGAAAACTAATGACGTCATTTTCAGTTTATAATCTGTGGTAAACTGTATCATGTTCAGTACTCTCGAGAATAAACGCTGCTGATAGATTTTGAGACTGGTCTCTGTCCATTTCATGCAAATAAGAGTCTTACAAATTCTTAGGAATTGACAGAGTGTTTAATTTTAATTGGGTATTAAAACATAGAGGAATTTAATTCCTGTAACAGGTGATAACTGTGTTTGTGGAGTAAAGCATGTGTATCTGTTGGTTTGAAATAAACTTTAGTGAATATTGTTTTTTGAGACTGATTTATGTGATTAAAGAAAACTGTAGTATCCAATACGTGTACTTCACATGGATCTATTATGTATTTAACCTTAATGGATGGGTGGTGACTGTTGAGAATGATAAGGAATTCAGTGAATAGTTGGATATCATGAGGCCAGGCTCCTATAATGTCGTCTAGAAGTCTGTAATATAATGTAGGTTGATGTGGGCACTTGGCCAATGCCTCTCTCTTCCATTCAGCCATGTAAATGTTTGAATATGCCGGGGCAAATTTCTTGCCCATAGCTGTTCCCTCCACCTGTAAGTAGTGCTTATCATTGAACATAAAGTCATTGTGTGTGAGGCTGATTTCTAATAATTGTAGTATTTCATTGTCTGGTCTATTGCTATCTGGGTGTCTATGGAAAATATTTCTGACCGTCTGTACTCCTGTTGCTGTATTTATGTTAGTGTATAAGCTATCAATGTCTATAGTGTATATATGTTTGGGAGGGAACAACTATGGGTTTGATCTTCTCAAGAAAGTGATAATTGTCTCTGACGTAGCTGGGGTGTCTAGTGGAGAGAGGGTTGATATAATGATCAATATATTGGGCTATGTTGTATGATTCACTATTACAGTCTGATACGATTGGCCTGCCAGGAGGAACTTCATAGGGAATAGTCCAGGTTTCTGGTTCTTTATGAATGTTACAAAGCAGGTAAAACAGTTTAGGTGGTGGAGTGTCTGGTCCAAATAGAAAGTCTCGTTGTTTTTTCGTGATGTGCCGTTTATCATAAAGTGTTTGTATGATTCTACGTAATGTAGTCTGGGTCTGTGGTTGTAGGCTGTTTCCTATTGGTACATAATACTTGGTGTTGGATAACTGTCTATTTGCCTCGTATGTGTATTGATGTTTATCTAGGATCACTGTTTTAGATCCCTTATCTACCGGTTTCAATATTATGTGAGGGTTGTTTATAAGTTCTTTTATGGCTTGTCTTTCGATGCGGGTGATGTTGTCCTCTATCTGCCTGGGTGTGATAGTTGTGAAGGGTGTCTTGGTCGGTTCTGATTAGGTTCTTTACCCTCCTATCTATCTGGGACAGTTTTGGTTCCCAGATTGAAGGAAGGGGGAATGGTAAATGGTTGTCATTTGTCTGATAGTCAAAGTAGTCTAGAAGTTTATGTCGTCTATGATATTTATGTGTGTTCCTATGAAGTTCATCCCAGTCACATTTACCAGGGCGGGGAATGAAAGACATCCCCCTCTCCAAAAGTTGGGTCTGTGCTGTTGTGAGTTGAAAAGACTTGGATAAATTCATGATGTTTGATGAGAGGGGTCAACTACCCCCTCTGCTGGGTAATGTAAGGAAGCAACTGGGGGAGGAAAGGGGGGAGAGAACAGGGGGTTGGGGGGAAAAGAAGGGTGTGGTGTGGCTAGGTGGGTCCAAATTGTGGGTAGAGCCTATTCTAAATTTAGCTGCTCACACCAATTCTTAAAAATGAGGTCTGTTGTGGTTGTTGTCCAGTGTATCAGGTCTGTTGTTGTGTGGAATTCATCATGGGGTATCTCCAAGAGAAATGAGCCATGTGTGGTGATGTAACCGTTAATGACTGAGGTTTCGTTTTCGATCTGGTGAAAGGAGGTGTGAGTGGTTAATAATGGGGATGTAAATAATTGCATTTGGGTCTGTCTTTATGGTACGATGGTTTCTGAAGGGTTGCTGGGGTTGGGGGTTGATGCTGGGGCTGAGGTTGGGGTTGGGGGATGCTGCTGGGGCTGAGGCTGGGGTTGATGCTGGGGCTGAGGCTGGGGTTGGGGTTGATGCTGGGGCTGGGGTTGGGGGTTGATGCTGGGGCTGGGGCTGAGGCTGGGGTTGGGGTTGATGCTGGGGCTGAGGCTGGGGTTGGGGGTTGATGCTGGGGCTGAGGGTTCTGGGGTTGGGGGTTGATGCTGGGGCTGAGGCTGGGGTTGGGGGTTGATGCTTGGGCTGAAGCTGGGATTGGGGGTTGATGCTGGGGCTGAGGCTGGGGTTGGGGGTTGATGCTGGGGCTGAGGCTGGGGTTGGGGTTGATGCTGGGGCTGGGGTTGGGGGCCACGTTGTTCTTAGAATGAGATGGGGAGGGAGTGGGTGTCATGTTGTTCTTAGAATGAGATGGGGAGGGAGTGGGTGTCATGTTGTTCTTAGAATGAGATGGGGAGGGAGTGGGGGCCATGTTGTTCTTAGAATGAGATGGGGAGGGAGTAGGGGCCATGTTGTTCTTAGAATGAGATGGAGAGGGAGTGGGTGCCATGTTGTTCGTAGATTGAGATGGGGAGGGAGTGGGTGCCATGTTGTTCGTAGATTGAGATGGGGAGGGAGTGGGGGCCATGTTGTTCGTAGATTGAGATGGGGAGGGAGTGGGGACCATGTTGTTCTTAGAATGAGATGGGGAGTTGTTTGGGGCAATATTGCTGACATCTATCTGTGTTTGCGAAGGTGCAACAGGGGAAGAGGGTGTTGAGGTACGGATCCCTATCTCAGTAGAAGATTGTGTCTGAGGAAGAGGAGGATACTGATTATTTAGCTTCTGGTTTAAAGAGCACTGTGCTGGGGTAGGGCGTGGCCCCAATGGTGATGATCGTTTTTGAGAAGCCTGAGGCTTAACTAGAGGAGAGAACTTGGGTAAAGGAGGGAAGTCCTCCAACGAGGATGAGAAAGGAACTGGTGCTGAAGTGGTGGGCAGAGAAATCAACTGTCGTGGGGCCTGGATTTGAGCTGAGGCTGTATGCCAGGGGTTCTGTTGTTGTTCCAGTGGACCGGGAGCCAATGTGGTTATTGGCTGGGGGGAGGCTGAGGGGAAGGGGAGCTCTGTAGTGGGGTAAGAAAGGGTAGCCCTAGGGAGTTGTCTGTCGTGAGTTTCTAAGGAATGGTTCAACATTGTTTCCACTGTAGTGATGGTAGTGTGTGTCAGTTTGTGTGTGTATCTCTTATGCGCCCAGCCCACAGCTGAGTCTGCTCTCCTGTCTCATCATGCCACTAGGGAACCTTCGGCCTGAGATGGCTTTATCAATGATTTCTTTATGATGGATGGCCTGTATCAATTTGAAGTAGAGTTTTGATGTTTGCCTGGTTGCCTCATCAGGGGTTGGTTTAGGCGTGGCTGTCTGCTGAGAGGGGGTGTGGGACTCTATTAGTGGGGGGTTGTAAGACTCTGTTGTTAAAGGGTTGTTGGGCTCTACTACTGCGTTGCTGCGTTACTATACTCATAAGGGACTGCATGGTTTCCTATACCTGTTAGGGTGGGTGTCGTTCTCTAGTAGGGGCAGGACAGCGTGTGTTTTAATTGCAAGATGTGAATTTCTTGGCAGCACGAGACGATGTGCTGCTCAGTGTGGGTTCTTACCGCCTGGTTGTTGAGGCTGGGGTTCGAAATAGAGGTAGAGTCTGGGTGTTGAAGATGGAGGCCGTCGATGTTGTAGCCAAACCCTAAACGTCTTTTTGTAACTCCTTGAGTAGATGTTGTCCAGTTCGCATTGTTGAGGCTGGAGTTGGAGAGGTGGAGTCTGGATGCTGAGTCTGGGTCTTTGTAACGGTTCTCTTGTGGTGAAGGAGAGTCGGACCAAAATGCAGCGTTGTGATGATTCATGTTATTTTAAATAAGGAAAAACTATACATGAATAAACTACCAAAATAATGAAAATGTGAAAACCGAAACAGACCCATCTGGTGCAAACACAGAGACAGGAACAATCACCCACAAACACACAGTGAAACCCAGGCTACCTAAATATGGTTCCCAATCAAAGACAATGACTAACACCTGCCTCTGATTGAGAACCATATCAGGCCAGACATAGAAATAGACAAACAAGACAGCCAACATAGAATGCCCACTCAGATCACACCCTGACCAACCAAAACATAGAAATATACAAAGTAAACTATGGTCAGGGTGTGACAGTCCCCCCCCCCCCAAGGTGCGGACTCCGGCCGCAAAATCTGAACATATCGGGGAGGGTCTGGGTGGGCATCTGTCCGCGGTGGCGGCTCTGGTGCTGGATGTGGCCCCCACTTCACCGTAGTCTTAGTCCCCCACCTTGTCCGCTTCCGTGACCTCCTAGCCACGGCAACCCTACTTAATAACACGGGACAGAGGGGCAGCTCGGGGCAGATGGGCAGCTCGGGACAGAGGGGCAGCCCGGGACAGAGGGGCTCTTCAGGCTCTGGCAGCACAGGAGAGGAGGAAGGCTCTGGCAGATCCTGGCTGACTGGCGGATCTGGAAGAGTCTGGCTGACTGGCGGATCTGGAAGAGTCTGGCAGATTGGCGGATCTGGAAAAGTCTGGCAGACTGGCGGATCTGGAAGAGTCTGGCAGACTGGCGGATCTGGAAGAGTCTGGCTGACTGGCGGATCTGGAAGAGTCTGGCTGACTGGCGGATCTGGAAGAGTCTGGCTGACTGGCGGATCCTGGCTGACTGGCGGATCTGGAAGAGTCTGGCTGACTGGCGGATCTGGAAGAGTCTGGCTGACTGGCGGATCTGGAAGTGTCTGGCTGACTCGCGGATCTGGAAGAGTCTGGCTGACTGGCGGATCTGGAAGAGTCTGGCTGACTGGCGGATCTGGAAGAGTCTGGCTGACTGGCGGATCTGGAAGAGTCTGGCTGACTGGCGGATCTGGAAGAGTCTGGTTGACTGGCGGATCCTGGCAGACTGACGGCTCTGGCTGCTCCATGCTGACTGGCGGCTCTGGCGGCTTCTTGCAGACTGGCAGCTCTGGCTGCTCCATGCAGACTGGCAGCTCTGGCAGCTCCTTGCAGACTGGCAGCTCCTTGCAGACTGGTAGCTCCTTGCAGACCGGCAGCTCTGGCTGCTCCAAACAGGCAGGAGACTCCGGCAACGCTGTAGAGGCGGAAGTCTCTGGCAGCGCTAAACAGGCGGGAGACTCCAGCAGCGCAGGAGAGGAGGAAGGCTATGGTAGCGCTAAACAGGTGGGAGACTCCGGCAGCGCAGGAGAGGAGGAAGGCTCTGGCAGTGCTGGAGAGGCGAGGCGCACTGTAGGCCTGATGCGTGGTGCTGGCACTGGTGGTTCTGGGCCGAGGACACGCACAGGAAGCCTGGTGCGGGGAGCTGCCACCGGAGGGCTGGTGTGTGGAGGTGGTACTGAGTAGACCGGACCGTGCAGGCGCACTGGAGCTCTTGAGCACCGAGCCTGCCCAACCTTACCTGGTTGAATACTCCCAGTCGCTCTGCCAGTGCGGCAAGGTGGAATAGCCCGCACTGGGCTATGCAGGCGAACCGGGGACACCGTGTGCAAGGCTGGTGCCATGTAAGCCGGCCCAAGGAGACGCACTGGGGACCAGATGCGTAGAGCCGGCTTCATGGCATTTGGCTCGACGCTCAATCTAACCCGGCCGATACGCGGAGCTGGAATATACCGCACCGGGCTATGAACCCGCACTGGGGACACCGTGCGCACCACTGCATAACACGGTGCCTGCCCGGTCTCTCTAGCCCCCGGTAACCACAGGAAGTTGGCGTAGGTCTCCTACCTAGCGTCGCCATGCTCCCTGTGAGCCCCCCCCAAGAAATTTTGGGCGCTGACTCTCGGGCTTCCATCCGCTTCGCCGTGCTGCCTCCTCATACCTGCAACTCTCAGCCTTCGCCGCCTCCAGTTCTTCTTTGGGGCGGCGATATTCTCCAGGCTGAGCCCAGGGTCCTTCACCGTCCAGTTCGTCCTCCCATGTGCATTCCTTCTCTTGCTGCACCTTGGGGCGGCTACACTCCCCTGGTTTAGCCCAGGGTCCTCTCCCGTCGAGGATTTCCTCCCAAGTCCAGAAATTCTTGTCACACTGCTGCTGTTGTTTCCTGTTACCATGCCGCTTGTTGTGGTGGGTGATTCTGTAACGGTTCTCTTGTGGTGAAGGAGACCAAAATGCAGCATTGTGATGATTCATGTTATTTTAATAAAGGAAAAACTAGACATGAATAAACTACCAAAATAATGAAAATGTGAAAACTGAAACAGTCCTATCTGGTGCAAACACAGATACAGGAACAATCACCCACAAACACACAGTGAAACCCAGGCTACCTAAATATGGTTCCCAACCAGAGACAATGACTAACACCTGCCTCTGATTGAGAACCATATCAGGCCAGACACAGAAATAGACAAACAAGACATCCAACATAGAATGCCCACTCAGATCACACCCTGACCAACCAAAACATAGAGACATACAAAGTAAACTATGGTCAGGGTGTGACAGTCTTTTTATAACTCCTTGAGTAGATGTTGTCCAGTTCACCTTCTTGAGGCTGGAGGGACAGGCCCTCTTAGGGACAGGCCTGAATACTGCCCCTTCTGGAGGAATTCGGCACCCATATAAACCATGATAAATTTTTGTCAAAAGTTGCTAATATATGCATATAAAAATTGTTATCGAATAGGAAACACTCTAAAGCTTATAAAACCGTTTAAATTTTGTCTCTAGCTAAAGCAGAAGTCTCAGGGCATGCATTCTCCCAAAGTCTCTCTTGTAATGGGAAAAGTTGCCATCACTTTGACGTCATCGTATACACACTTCCCAAACAGCTATAACCATGGAAACAGTTTCTACGTCTTCAGCGTGAAGCCTGCTTTCGATGAGGCGTGTAACTGTGAGAATCGCGCGCTCACGAGACGTTCAGCGTGCCCAAACGTCCCGGTGACGCAAAAAAAAAGTTTCACCAATGCGAGCTGGGATATTTCTCTCTCTTTCCATCAGGACGGACTGAACAACGTGTGCTTATCTGTTCGCCCTCACGATTGCTGTAGACCTTTATAACATACTAAGGCTTAATTATAAACATAGTTTGACAAGTTTACTCGAAATATAATGTATACTTTCGACGTTTTGGTGCGCATCCACTTGAAATTTGCATACATTTCGACCGAAAAGTGTCTAGTTTGAGAACGGAAAGACACAGACTTGAAAACTGAACGCTAACTTGGTGAGTATTAACCCTTCCACGTCTTCTGAAGCAAGAACAGCCATGGTAAGGGAATATTTACGTCTTCATTTTGGGTTTCTGTCGACTCCATGATAGAGGAGTCAGTATGCTAAATGAGAGCGCCGACTCTCTATTATAGCCTAGTAAACGCCAAATGTAACGTTAAAAATAATTGTAACATAGCAGTTGCATTTAGAAGAAGTTTATCTTGCCATACATATGTAAAACATGCATATTTAGTCAAAGTTTATGATGTGTATTCCTTGTTAGCTGACGTTATCTGCCGGAGCTATTTATTTCTCCTGACATTGCAGTAGCATTTTTTGAACGATGCATAATTGTAAACAGAGATTTATGGATATATATTGCAGATTATTGAAAAAAAAATGAATGTACTGTGTAACATGTTATATTACTGTCATCTGATGAAGATTTCAAAAGGTTAGTGAAATGATTTTTCTTTTAATCCTGCGTTTGTTGATTGCATATTTTTTCCTACTTGGCTAAGCTAATGAGGTATGTATGCAGTGGTGGTTGGACATAAATATGTGCTATGTTTTCGCCGTAAAACATTTTAGAAATCTGACTTGCTGGGTAGATAAATAACTTCTTTATCTTTCATTTGAGCCATTTTTCAAGCGATTCTGTGGAGGTTAAATATTTTTTGCGTTCCCTGCGCCACATTACAGCTCAGGGGGGGTGGGGCTTGATCCCAAAGGGGATCATGTGGCCCTGAAAGGTTAAAGAGGTGGAGTCTGGATGCTGAGTCTGGGTCTTTTTATAACTCCTTGAGTAGATGTTGAGTAGATGTATCATCATAATGATTCTACATGTTATAGTATGAACCTGGATCATCATAATGATTCTACATTTATAGTATGAACCTGGATCATAATAATGATTCTACATGTTATAATATGAACCTGGATCATCATAATGATTCTACATGTTATAATATGAACCTGGATCATCATAATGTTTCTACATGTTATAATATGCCATGGCCTTTACTGACCAAAGGTTAAACTGCTGTTATGGTTATGATATACTATGGTGTTGTGTCACTAGACTTTGACCAGATATTATTACATCCAAAGATCAACTGTACCTAGAACATAGATACAGAGACACTTGTCATCAGGAAGGTTCTCTCTCAACACAACGGAAAATATCTCAATGACTTGACATGTTCTGGTTGTGAATTCAGACTACAAGGTAAGAATCTTCCCAGGGATTATTGTAAAGTGTGTAGAGACATTAAATGTATGGTGTTATTTTAGTATAGTGAATGACAGTAAAACACTCAGATGTAACAGTCCATTTCACCTGGGACAGCTACGTGACAGTTCAATCATACAAAATGGCGCTAACTGGGTGTAGTCAAGTCACATTCAATAACATGTTGTTCATATAGCTAACTGGGTGTAGTCAAGTAACATTAAAAAACATATTGTTCATATAGCTAACTGGGTGTAGTCAAGTCACTTTTAAAAACATGTTGTTCATATATTCGTATATTGAGGTTATTTTACAATTTGTGTATTTTTAATGTTTAAGTTGTAAGTCGTCTTTCAGAATATCAGAACATTTGTTGTTTTCTAAATTACAATGAGCTCCTGCTTCCTGTGTAATTTGGTATTAAACCACTGAACAGACTTTTCTTAACATTGTTATTATGAACTGAATTCAGTAACAGCATCATAATATCATACCTGTTGAACAAAACAACACACTAGAATGAGAGAAATTATTAAAAGAGAAAGTGAGACATTATTATTATTATTATATTATATTATATTATATTATTATTATTAGTTCCACTACATGGAGAAAAGGTGAAAAATATCAATCACAACTACATGTTCATGTGAGGCATTAAATCACCTGTCTGTTTGGATGTGTCTGTTAGTAAATGTTATATTTCTAAGAGATAATGAATAAATGAGAACAATTGACCTTCAATAATTAGTTGTCACTGTGTTAAACACAACCAACATGCTGGATCTCTGTTTAGTTGTCACTGTGTTAACCACAACCAACATGCTGGATCTCTGTTTAGTTGTCACTGTGTTAACCACAATCAACATGCTGGATCTCTGTTTAGTTGTCACTGTGTTAACCACAACCAACATGTTGGATCTCTGTTTAGTTGTCACTGTGTTAACCACAACCAACATGATGGATCTCTGTTTAGTTGTCACTGTGTTAACCACAACCAACATGCTGGATCTCTGTTTAGTTGTCACTGTGTTAACCACAATCAACATGCTGGATCTCTGTTTAGTTGTCACTGTGTTAACCACAACCAACATGTTGGATCTCTGTTTAGTTGTCACTGTGTTAACCACAACCAACATGTTGGATCTCTGTTTAGTTGTCACTGTGTTAACCACAACCAACATGTTGGATCTCTGTTTAGTTGTCACCATGTTAACCACAACCAACATGTTGGATCTCTGTTTAGACTTCAGTGCTCTAAAATGAGTCTCTCTGGGGAGAGAGAGGAGGGGGGCCCTGCCTCTAAAATGAGTCTCTCTGGGGAGAGAAAGGAGGCGGTCCCTGCCTCTAAAATGAGTCTCTCTGGGGAGAGAAAGGAGGCGGTCCCTGCCTCTAAAATGAGTCTCTCTGGGGAACATGACTCCAAATCCAAGAGGTGAGCTGACAATGTTGTTTAAGAACTTTGTTTCTAAAACGTTATATCAACAATTTTTTCACATCTATTATTTTTAATCAGAAATGATTGGTGTACCTTTATGTGTCTGTAAAATATTGTTGTTCTAAGATATTAAATCATAGATTTATTGTGTATGAATTTTTGCTTTCCAAAATACACACAGACATCTATAGAAGTTTTGCACAATCATTTAGCCTACTATTAACTATTGCCTAATGTGTCATCATAACCTTGTTGTTTTAACTAATTCTGATCGTTGTTACAAGCTGAATTCTGACAATATTACCATTATATCAATCAATACGGAACCACTAAAGTTCTATATAGAACCCTTTAAGGAGGTTAGGAAGTGTCTGAGTATACAGTATATATAGACTATATATAGAACCCTTTATAGGAGATTAGGAAGTGTCTGAGTATACAGTATATATAGAATATATATAGAACCCTTTATAGGAGGTTAGGAAGGGTCTGAGTATACAGTATATATATAGACTATATATAGAACCCTTTATAGGAGGTTAGGAAGGGTCTGAGTATACAGTATATATATAGACTATATATAGAACCCTTTATAGGAGGATAGGAAGTGTCTGAGTATACAGTATATATATAGACTATATATAGAACCCTTTATAGGAGGTTAGGAAGGGTCTGAGTATACAGTATATATAGAATATATATAGAACCCTTTATAGGAGGTTAGGAAGTGTCTGAGTATACAGTATATATATAGAATATATATAGAACCCTTTATAGGAGTTTTTTTTATATTTTTTTTTATTTCACCTTTATTTAACCAGGTAAGCTAGTTGAGAACAAGTTCTCATTTACAATTGCGACCTGGCCAAGATAAAGCAAAGCAGTTCGACACATACAACGACACAGAGTTACACATGGAGTAAAACAAACATACAGTCAATAATACAGTAAAAAAAAAAAACAAGTCTATATACGATGTGAGCAAATTAGGTGAGAAGGGAGGTAAAGGCAAAAAAGGCCATGGTGGCAAAGTAAATACAATATAGCAAGTAAAACACTGGAATGGTAGTTTTGCAATGGAAGAATGTGCAAAGTAGAAATAAAAATAATGGGGTGCAAAGGAGCAAAATAAATAAATTAATTAAATACAGTTGGGAAAGAGGTAGTTGTTTGGGCTAAATTATAGGTGGGCTATGTACAGGTGCAGTAATCTGTAAGATGCTCTGACAGTTGGTGCTTAAAGCTAGTGAGGGAGATAAGTGTTTCCAATTTAAGAGATTTTTGTAGTTCGTTCCAGTCATTGGCAGCAGAGAACTGGAAGGAGGCGGCCAAAGAAAGAATTGGTTTTGGGGGTGACTAGAGAGATATACCTGCTGGAGCGTGTGCTACAGGTGGGAGATGCTATGGTGACCAGCGAGCTGAGATAAGGGGGACTTTACCTAGCAGGGTCTTGTAGATGACATGGAGCCAGTGGGTTTGGCGACGAGTATGAAGCGAGGGCCAGCCAACGAGAGCGTACAGGTCGCAATGGTGGGTAGTATATGGGGCTTTGGTGACAAAACGGATTGCACTGTGATAGACTGCATCCAATTTGTTGAGTAGGGTATTGGAGGCTATTTTGTAAATGACATCGCCAAAGTCGAGGATTGGTAGGATGGTCAATTTTACAAGGGTATGTTTGGCAGCATGAGTGAAGGATGCTTTGTTGCGAAATAGGAAGCCAATTCTAGATTTAACTTTGGATTGGAGATGTTTGATATGGGTCTGGAAGGAGAGTTTACAGTCTAACCAGACACCTAAGTATTTGTAGTTGTCCACGTATTCTAAGTCAGAGCCGTCCAGAGTAGTGATGTTGGACAGGCGGGTAGGTGCAGGTAGCGATCGGTTGAAGAGCATGCATTTAGTTTTACTTGTATTTAAGAGCAATTGGAGGCCACGGAAGGAGAGTTGTATGGCATTGAAGCTTGCCTGGAGGGTTGTTAACACAGTGTCCAAAGAAGGGCCGGAAGTATACAGAATGGTGTCGTCTGCGTAGAGGTGGATCAGAGACTCACCAGCAGCAAGAGCGACCTCATTGATGTATACAGAGAAGAGAGTCGGTCCAAGAATTGAACCCTGTGGCACCCCCATAGAGACTGCCAGAGGTCCGGACAGCAGACCCTCCGATTTGACACACTGAACTCTATCAGAGAAGTAGTTGGTGAACCAGGCGAGGCAATCATTTGAGAAACCAAGGCTGTCGAGTCTGCCGATGAGGATGTGGTGGTTGACAGAGTCGAAAGCCTTGGCCAGATCAATGAATACGGCTGCACAGTAATGTTTCTTATCGATGGCGGTTAAGATATCGTTTAGGACCTTGAGCGTGGCTGAGGTGCACCCATGACCAGCTCTGAAACCAGATTGCATAGCAGAGAAGGTATGGTGAGATTCGAAATGGTCGGTAATCTGTTTGTTGACTTGGCTTTCAAGACCTTAGAAAGGCATGGTAGGATAGATATAGGTCTGTAGCAGTTTGGGTCAAGAGTGTCCCCCTTTGAAGAGGGGGATGACCGCAGCTGCTTTCCAATCTTTGGGAATCTCAGATGACACGAAAGAGAGGTTGAACAGGCTAGTAATAGGGGTGGCAACAATTTCGGCAGATAATTTTAGAAAGAAAGGGTCCAGATTGTCTAGCCCGGCTGATTTGTAGGGGTCCAGATTTTTCAGCTCTTTCAGAACTTCAGCTGAATGGATTTGGGAGAAGGAGAGATGGGGAAGGCTTGGGCGAGTTGCTGTTGGGGGTGCAGTGCTGTTGACCGGGGTAGGAGTTGCCAGGTGGAAAGCATGGCCAGCCGTAGAAAAATGCTTATTGAAATTCTCAATTATGGTGGATTTATCAGTGGTGACAGTGTTTCCTATCTTCAGTGCAGTGGGCAGCTGGGAGGAGGTGTTCTTATTCTCCATGGGCTTTACAGTGTCTCAGAACTTTTTAGAGTTAGTGTTGCAGGAAGCAAATTTCTGCTTGAAAAAGCTAGCCTTGGCTTTTCTAACTGCCTGTGTATAACGGTTTCTAGCTTCCCTGAACAGCTGCATATCACGGGGGCTGTTCGATGCTAATGCAGAACGCCATAGGATGTTTTTGTGTTGGTTAAGGGCAGTCAGGTCTGGGGAGAACCAAGGGCTATATCTGTTCCTGGTTCTAATTTTCTTGAATGGGGCATGTTTATTTAAGATTGTTAGGAAGGCATTTTTAAAAAATATCCAGGCATCCTCTACTGACGGGATGAGATCAATATCCTTCCAGGACACCCCGGCCAGGTCGATTAGAAAGGCCTGCTCGCTGAAGTGTTTCAGGGAGCGTTTTACAGTGATGAGTGGAGGTCGTTTGACCGCTGACCCATTACGGATGCAGGCAATGAGGCAGTGATCGCTGAGATCTTGGTTGAAGACAGCAGAGGTGTATTTAGAGGGGAAGTTGGTTAGGATGATATCTATGAGGGTGCCCGTGTTTAAGGCTTTGGGGGTACCTGGTAGGTTCATTGATAATTTGTGTGAGATTGAGGGCATCAAGTTTAGATTGTAGGATGGCTGGGGTGTTAAGCCTGTTCCAGTTTAGGTCGCCTAGCAGCACGAGCTCTGAAGATAGATGGGGGCAATCAGTTCACATATGGTGTCCAGAGCACAGCTGGGGGCAGAGGGTGGTCTATAGCAGGCGGCAACGGTGAGAGACTTGTTTTTAGAGAGGTGGATTTTTAAAAGTAGAAGTTCAAATTGTTTGGGTACAGACCTGGATAGTAGGACAGAACTCTGCAGGCTATCTTTGCAGTAGATTGCAACACCGCCCCCTTTGGCAGTTCTATCTTGTCTGAAAATGTTGTAGTTTGGAATTAAAATTTCTGAATTTTTGGTGGTCTTCCTAAGCCAGGATTCAGACACAGCTAGAACATCCGGGTTGGCAGAGTGTGCTAAAGCAGTGAAAAGAACAAACTTAGGGAGGAGGCTTCTAATGTTAACATGCATGAAACCAAGGCTATTACGGTTACAGAAGTCATCAAAAGAGAGCGCCTGGGGAATAGGAGTGGAGCTAGGCACTGCAGGGCCTGGATTCACCTCTACATCGCCAGAGGAACATAGGAGGAGAAGAATAAGGGTACGGCTAAAAGCAATAAGAATTGGTCGTCTAGAACGTCTGGAACAGAGAGTAAAAGGAGGTTTCTGGGGGCGATAAAAAATAGCATCAAGGTATAATGTACAGACAAAGGTATGGTAGGATGTGAATACAGTGGAGGTAAACCTAGGTATTGAGTGATGAAGAGAGAGATATTGTCTCTAGAAACATCATTGAAACCAGGAGATGTCATTGCATGTGTGGGTGGTGGAACTAATAAGTTGGATAAGGTATAGTGAGCAGGACTAGAGGCTCTACCGTGAAATAAGCCAATAAACACTAACCAGAACAGCAATGGACAAGACATATTGACATTAAGGAGAGGCATCCTTAGTCGAGTGATCAAAAGGGTCCAGGGAGTGGAGAGGTTGGTTTGGGGGTCACGGCGATTTAGACAGCTAGCCAGGACATCGGTAGCAAGCTAGCATAGGATGGAGGTCTGTTGTTAGCCACCTCTTTGCGTTCCGTCAGTAGATTAGTGGAGTTCCGTGTTGTAGAGGGGATTAGTCCAAATCACACAACAACAAAAAAATAAAAACAATAGATATAGTTATAGAGGCCCAAGAAGAAACATAATAATAATAAAAATAAATAAATTGTCTGATTGTCTATTCTGAGAGCAGCCGGTAAGACAGCTAACGGTTAGCAGGCCGCAGATGGGCATCAGGTAACGTCGCGACGGAGGAGCCAGCCGGATCTCCTTCGGGTAGATAACGTCGGCAGTCCAGTTGTGAAGGCCCGGTGGGGCTCCGCGTAGGCAGTTAAACGGGTCCGGATAGGTGACTGCAGCCCAGGAGTGATTGACGGAGCTCAGGAGTGATTGACGGAGCTGGCTAGCTCCGGAGTAATTGATGTTTGCTCCGGAATCGACGAAAGCAGATAGACACACGGATAGCAGCCAGCTAGCTGTGAGATCCGGGAGTGAATGTCCAGAGAGCAGTTGAAATCCAGGGACATGGAGAGAAAAATCGGTCCGGTATGTTCCGTTCCGAGCCGCGCTGCGCCGTACAAAACTGGCGATAGATTTTCGAGTTAAAGGATAGCTGATGACCACAAACCGTGGTTAGCTGAATACTAACGAGTTGCCAGTAAAGAAGCTAACTAGCTTCTGATTAGCTTCTGGCTAGCTCCTGGCTAGCTTCTGGCTAGCTTCTTGGAGGATTGCAGATTTGAGGTAAATAATACGTATTTATACATATCAATTGGTGAGTCAGGTTGCAGGAGAGTGTATTGAAGATGAGTTGATGGAAAATAAAAATAAAATGTATGTGAAAAAGTTGTAAATATATATATATACACGACAAGACGAGGACAAAAAACGTCTGAACTGCTATGCCATCTGAGTATACAGTATATATAGAATATATATAGAACCTTTTATAGGAGGTTAGGAAGTGTCTGAGTATACAGTATATATAGGATATATATAGAACCCTTTATAGGAGGTTAGGAAGTGTCTGAGTATACAGTATATATAGAATATATATAGAACCCTTTATAGGAGGTTAGGAAGTGTCTGAGTATACAGTATATATAAAATATATATAGAACCCTTTATAGGAGGTTAGGAAGTGTCTGAGTATACAGAATATATAGAATATATATAGAACCCTTTATAGGAGGTTAGGAAGTGTCTGAGTATACAGTATATATAGAATATATATAGAACCCTTTATAGGAGGTTAGGAAGTGTCTGAGTATACAGTATATATAGAATATATATAGAACCCTTTATAGGAGGTTAGGAAGGGTCTGAGTATACAGTATATATAGAATATATATAGAACCCTTTATAGGAGGTTAGGAAGGGTCTGAGTATACAGTATATATAGAATATATATAGAACCCTTTATAGGAGGTTAGGAAGCGTCTGAGTATACAGTATATATAGAATATACATAGAACCCTTTATAGGAGGTAAGGAAGTGTCTGAGTATACAGTATATATAGAACCCTTTATAGGAGGTTAGGAAGTGTCTGAGTATACAGTATATATAGAACCCTTTATAGGAGGTTAGGAAGTGTCTGAGTATACAGTATATATAGAATATATATAGAACCATTTATAGGAGGTTAGGAAGTGTCTGAGTACACAGTATATATAGAATATATATAGAACCCTTAATAGGAGGTTAGGAAGGGTCTGAGTATACAGTATATATAGAATATATATAGAACCCTTTATAGGAGGTTAGGAAGTGTCTGAGTATACAGTATATATAGAATATATATAGAACCCTTTATAGGAGGTTAGGAAGTGTCTGAGTATACAGTATATATAGTATATATATAGAACCCTTTATAGGAGGTTAGGAAGTGTCTGAGTATACAGTATATATAGAATATATATAGAACCCTTTATAGGAGGTCAGGAAGTGTCTGAGTAAACAGTATATATAGAATATATATAGAACCCTTTATAGGAGGTCAGGAAGTGTCTGAGTAAACAGTATATATAGAATATATATAGAAACCTTTATAGGAGGTCAGGAAGTGTCTGAGTAAACAGTATATATAGAATATATATAGAACCCTTTATAGGAGGTTAGGATGTGTCTGAGTATACAGTATATAAAGAATATATATAGAACCCTTTATAGGAGGTTAGGAAGTGTCTGAGTATACAGTATATATAGAACCCTTTATAGGAGGTTAGGAAGTGTCTGAGTATACAGTATATATAGAATATATATAGAACCCTTTATAGGAGGTTAGGAAGTGTCTGAGTACACAGTATATATAGAATATATATAGAACCCTTAATAGGAGGTTAGGAAGGGTCTGAGTATACAGTATATATAGAACCCTTTATAGGAGGTTAGGAAGTGTCTGAGTATACAGTATATATAGTATATATAGAACCCTTTATAGGAGGTTAGGAAGTGTCTGAGTATACAGTATATATAGAACCCTTTATAGGAGGTTAGGAAGTGTCTGAGTATACAGAATATATAGAATATATATAGAACCCTTTATAGGAGGTTAGGAAGTGTCTGAGTATACAGTATATATAGAATATATATAGAACCCTTTATAGGAGGTTAGGAAGTGTCTGAGTATACAGTATATATAGAATATATATAGAACCCTTTATAGGAGGTTAGGAAGTGTCTGAGTATACAGTATATATAGAATATATATAGAACCCTTTATAGGAGGTTAGGAAGTGTCTGAGTATACAGTATATATAGTATATATATAGAACCCTTTATAGGAGGTTAGGAAGTGTCTGAGTATACAGTATATATAGAATATATATAGAACCCTTTATAGGAGGTCAGGAAGTGTCTGAGTAAACAGTATATATAGAATATATATAGAACCCTTTATAGGAGGTCAGGAAGTGTCTGAGTAAACAGTATATATAGAATATATATAGAACCCTTTATAGGAGGTCAGGAAGTGTCTGAGTAAACAGTATATATAGAATATATATAGAACCCTTTATAGGAGGTTAGGATGTGTCTGAGTATACAGTATATAAAGAATACACATAGAACCCTTTATAGGAGGTAAGGAAGTGTCTGAGTATACAGTATATATAGAACCCTTTATAGGAGGTTAGGAAGTGTCTGAGTATACAGTATATATAGAACCCTTTATAGGAGGTTAGGAAGTGTCTGAGTATACAGTATATATAGAATATATATAGAACCCTTTATAGGAGGTTAGGAAGTGTCTGAGTACACAGTATATATAGAATATATATAGAACCCTTAATAGGAGGTTAGGAAGGGTCTGAGTATACAGTATATATAGAATATATATAGAACCCTTTATAGGAGGTTAGGAAGTGTCTGAGTATACAGTATATATAGTATATATAGAACCCTTTATAGGAGGTTAGGAAGTGTCTGAGTATACAGTATATATAGAATATATATAGAACCCTTTATAGGAGGTCAGGAAGTGTCTGAGTAAACAGTATATATAGAATATATATAGAACCCTTTATAGGAGGTCAGGAAGTGTCTGAGTAAACAGTATATATAGAATATATATAGAACCCTTTATAGGAGGTCAGGAAGTGTCTGAGTAAACAGTATATATAGAATATATATAGAACCCTTTATAGGAGGTCAGGAAGTGTCTGAGTAAACAGTATATATAGAATATATATAGAACCCTTTATAGGAGGTTAGGAAGGGTCTGAGTATACAGTATATATAGAATATATATAGAACCGTCCCCGTACAGAACTGTCCGCGTCCAAGTACAGAACTGTCCGCGTCCCCGTACAGAACTGTCCGCGTCCCCGTAGAGAACTGTCCTCGTCCCCGTACAGAACTGTCCGCGTCCCCGTACAGAACTGTCCGCATCCCCGTAGAGAACTGTCCTCGTCCCCGTACAGAACTGTCCACTTCCCCGTAGAGAACTGTCCACGTCCACATTCGGTGTGGCACCAAACATATTGTCCGGTTACGGACAGAGTGGGCTGAGGTGATCTTGGAGAATAACGATGTAGTTTGCTATGGTGTTGAGGCACCAAAGTTTATTGTTCAAATGTATTTTTGCTTTACGGTCAGGGACAGTATGAGATCCTTTTCACTCTCTATCCTTGTTTCATTTTGTGGTTCACTGGATTCATCATCGAGACGAGGTACAGACGAACAAACTGCTAGCTAGTCGGTACAGCTCGGTAAGCTAGCTAGCTACTCTACCAGCAGCACCAAAGACACAGCTAATTTGAATAGCCAAGCTGAGCAAAATATGCAATAAACAAACGCAGGATAAAAAAGAAAAATAATTCACTAACCTTTTGAAAATCTTCATCAGATGACAGTAATAGGACATGTTACACAGGACATTTATGTTTTTTTCAATAATATGCTATTTATATCCATAAATCTCTGTTTACAATGACGGCCATGTTCAAAAAATGCTACGCAAATGTCCGGAGAAATGATGATAACTCCGCCAGATAACAAGCAATACACATCATAAGCTTTGACTAAATATACATGTTCTACATATAGATAGAAAGATACACTTCTCCTTAATGCAACCACTGTGTTACATTTATTTTTAACGTTACAGAATTCGTTCACTAGGCTATAATATGAGACGGCGCTCAGAAATTAGCATTATGTCTCCTCTATGTTTGGAGTCCACAGAAACCCCAAAATTACCACATAAATATTCCCTTACCTTTGATGTTCTTCGATCAGAAGACGTGGAAGGAGTCATACTTACCAAAAACTGCGTTTGGTTTTCAAGTCTGTGTCTTTGGGTTACCAAACGCGACAAATTCCGATTGAAATGCAGCCAAAATTCTAGTGGATGCGCATCAAAACTTCAAAATTACATATTATATGTCGACTAAACTGGTCAAACTAAGTGCAGAATCAAGCTTTCGGATGTTATAAACGTGCATAACAATTATCAGCTCGAACAGACAAACCGACATCGTCTGGAACAAAGAGAGCTCCAGACCAGGCGCGCGCAATAGAGTACATGTATTTTCGCGTGACCCGAAGATTTTAGCCCGCCAAAGGGCAAAGGAGCGTGCGAGTCTCATAATGAAACGCCCCATTGAAAGGACACATCCCACTGAAGAGATAGAAACTGTTCCCAGATCCGTAGCTGGTTGGGAAGGGCGGGGGCGATGACGTCAAAGTTGGCCCAACTTTTCTGATGACTAGAGAGAGTTTGGGAGAATGGCTGCCCTGAGAGTTCTGCTTTACATACAGACATAATTTGAACGGTTTTAGAAGCTTTAGAGTGTTTTCTATTCAATAATAATTATTATATGCATATATTAGCAATTTTGGACAGATTTTTCTTCTGTTTACTATGGGCACGCACTTCCTCCAAAGGGGGCAGTATTCTGCCCTATCCCCATGTTCTAGTTCATTTTACCAATTACAAATATAAAATAACCATTTATAGCATAACAAACAATGAAACTGACATAAACCAACAACACCATACAATTAGTTAATTATATATATAAAAAACTACATTCATATATTCTTTAAACATAAAAGCTAATTTACCAACAGTGGATGAGAGATGCAATGTTTGTCTCTGTTGTGTTGAAGTCCAATCAATCAGGAGAGACCAGCCTCCCCTGTTCCCAGCTGTGTGTCCATGAAGAGTGACAAGTCTATGGGTCAACCTATAAAGTTTAGAGAGGGAGACTTTTCTACTGACCAAAGGTAAGAAGAACTCATGGGTCATGGTCAGTGAGTTAAACAACTGTCTCTAGTCATTTCTCCTCTCCCATTTTCCCATTTATTGTTGTTGTTTTCATAATCCGTAGGCTAATAATTTTTTCAATTTTCATAGTCCTAAAACAACATTAAACAAACACAACGTTCTCTCCCTGTGTGTGTGTGTGTGTGTGTGTGTGTGTGTGTGTGTGTGTGTGTGTCATTTCTCCTCTCCCATTTTCCCATTTCTTTCTGTTGTTTTCATAATCTGTAGGCTAATCCTTTTGCCAATTTTCATAGTCCTAAAACTAACAAACACAACCTTCGCTCCCTGTGTGTGTTTGAGACAGAGACAGAGACAGAGACAGAGAGACAGGTAGGTAGGTTGGTAGGTAGGTAGGTTGAGACAGCAGGAGAGAGAGAGAGAGAGAGAGAGAGAGAGAGAGAGAGAGAGAGAGAGAGAGAGAGAGAGAGCAGGTGTGAGAGAGAGAGAGAGAGAGCAGTGGTGAGAGAGAGAGAGAGCAGGTGTGAGAGAGAGAGAGAGCAGGTGTGAGAGAGAGCAGGTGTGAGAGAGAGAGAGACAGCAGGTGTGAGAGAGAGCAGGTGTGAGAGAGAGAGACAGCAGGTGTGAGAGAGAGCAGGTGTGAGAGAGAGAGAGACAGCAGGAGAGAGAGAGACAGCAGGTGTGAGAGAGAGAGAGACAGCAGGTGTGAGAGAGAGAGAGACAGCAGGTGTGAGAGAGAGCAGGTGTGAGAGAGAGAGACAGCAGGTGTGAGAGAGAGCAGGTGTGAGAGAGAGAGCAGGTGAGAGAGAGAGCAGGTGTGAGAGAGAGAGCAGGTGAGAGAGAGAGACAGCAGGTGTGAGAGAGAGACAGCAGGTGTGAGAGAGAGAGCAGGTGAGAGAGCAGGTGAGAGAGAGAGACAGCAGGTGTGAGAGAGAGAAACAGCAGGTGTGAGAGAGAGAGAGAGACAGCAGGTTCGGGACAAGGTAACACATCGGGTGAACAGGCTGATAGGATCTAAAGAAGGGGATCGCTGCTCTCTGATCAATTTTATCCATTCAAATCTTTCCTTAATGTGAGAATATTTTTAAGATTAATACACAACGTAGATTTTGAGAGGACGAGAGTACTAGTGTACTAATGGTCAATAGCGAATTGTAAATAGGAGTTGTATATCTGTACATCTGTTAGAATCTGTGGAATGTCACTCCTGAACTCAGAGCCACGTTGTCATCTGTCTGTACATTGAGTCAAGGATACATTCTAAACGGCCATTGGCCAAGTTGTCCTGCAAGGACATGAAGAATTCACTAAATCACAGATTTAGCACGTCATTGCGTACATGTTGTAAAATATATTGAGACAAATTACAGACAGTAGACTACAAGTAGAAAAATATAACTCAATATATTGAACATGGAATATATTTCACTATGATTGAACATTTACATTACATTTAAGTCATTTAGCAGACGCTCTTATCCAGAGCGACTTACAAATTGGTGCTTTCACCTTATGACATCCAGTGGAACAGCCACTTTACAATAGTGCATCTAGGTCTTTTAAGGGGGGAGAAGGATTACTTTATCCTATCCTAGGTATTCCTTAAAGAGGTGGGGTTTCAGGTGTCTCCGGAAGGTGGTGATTGACTCCGCTGTCCTGGCGTCGTGAGGGAGTTTGTTCCACCATTGGGGGGCCAGAGCAGCGAACAGTTTTGACTGGGCTGAGCGGGAACTGTACTTCCTCAGTGGTAGGGAGGCGAGCAGGCCAGAGGTGGATGAACGCAGTGCCCTTGTTTGGGTGTAGGGCCTGATCAGAGCCTGGAGGTAGTGAGGTGCCGTTCCCCTCACAGCTCCGTAGGCAAGCACCATGGTCTTGTAGCGGATGCGAGCTTCAACTCGCATCCGAGTTGAAGCTCGCATTAGGCCTAAAGCCTAATGTTTATATTTTAATGCAGTCATCTTCGTTTTCATATGAAGAAAATGTGTATACATCAACTTTGCTCTGAATTTATCGGAGGTCACAAAGAAACGGATGAACCACGTGATTCTATCTGCTGAGGGAGGTATTAGATCACTCAGCTGTTCTAGTGGTCTGAGGCAGGTGTTAGATTACTCAGCTGTTCTAGTGGTCTGAGACAGGTGGTAGATTACTCAGCTGTTCTAGTGGTCTGAGACAGGTGGTAGATTACTCAGCTGTTGTAATGCTCCGGGTGTCGTGGGTGTGGAGTCAAATGCAGGAGACAGAGTTCAATGCTGTGCGTCTTTTAATAGCACCAACGCACCACAGGGTGCTCACAAAAAAGTTACGTTCCCAACCACAGGGAATCAAAAAGTACAATAGAAAAAACACAACTCGGCACTAACACGTACCTCTATAACAGAGCGGAAGGTTACATTGAAATAATCCCGCACAACAACCAGGCGGGCCGGCTGTCTAATAAAGACAAACTAATTAAACATGAACAGGTGCTACCACTAAACATACAAGGAGGGGGAGGAAAAACAATCAGTGGCAGCTAATAGGCCGGTGACGATGACCGCCGAGCACCACCCGCCCGGGAAGGGGAAACACCCTCGGTCGGACTCGTGACAGCTGTTCTACCAGTGGTCTGAGACAGGTGTTCGATAACTCAGCTGTTCTAGTGGTCTGAGGCAGGTGTTAGATTACTCAGCTGTTCTAGTGGTCTGAGACAGGTGGTAGATTACTCAGCTGTTCTACCAGTGGTCTGAGACAGGTGTTAGATAACTCAGCTGTTCTAGTGGTCTGAGGCAGGTGTTAGATTACTCAGCTGTTCTAGTGGTCTGAGGCAGGTGTTAGATTACTCAGCTGTTCTAGTGGTCTGAGACAGGTGTTAGATTACTCAGCTGTTCTAGTGGTCTGAGACAGGTGTTAGATTACTCAGCTGTTCTAGTGGTCTGAGACGGGTGTTAGATTACTCAGCTGTTCTAGCGGTCTGAGGCAGGTGTTAGATTACTCAACTCTTCTAGTGGTCTGAGGCAGGTGGTAGATTACTCAGCTGTTCTAGTGGTCTGAGGCAGTAGTCATCATTAGTACATTTCTTTATTAAAAGTGAGTTTATTTGTTACAATTGACTGACTAAAACCAGGGCACATATATATTATTACTGTGTAAACCTAGCAGTACAACTGATTTGGCCTAGGAAACCTTGGCCTAGGAAACCTAACAACGGGCCCCACTGGACTGAGGGGAAGCTCGGGACTGAGGGGAAGCTCGGGACCGAGGGGAAGCTCGGGACCGAGGGGAAGCTCGGGAACGAGGGGAAGCTCAGGACTGGCGGATCCTGGCTGACTGGCGGATCCTGGCACACTGGCGGATCCTGGCTGAATGGCGGATCTAACTGATCCTGGCAGACTGGCTGATCCTGGCCGACTGGCAGATCCTGGCCGACTGGCAGATCCTGGCAGACTGGCAGTTCTGGCGGATCCTGGCAGACTGGCGGATCCTGGCAGACTGGCGGATCCTGGCCGACTGGCGGATCCTGGCCGACTGGCAGATCCTGGCCGACTGGCAGATCCTGGCCGACTGGCAGTTCTGGCAGATCCTGCCCGACTGGCAGATCCTGCCCGACTGGCAGATCCGGGCCGACTGGCAGATCCTGGCCGACTGGCAGATCCTGGCGGCGCTGGGCAGACTGGCGGCACTGGCGGCGCTGGGCAGACTGGCGGCACTGGGCAGACTGGCGGATCCTGGCAGACTGGCGGATCCTGGCTGACTGGCGGATCCTGGCCGACTGGCGGATCCTGGCAGACTGGCGGATCCTGGCCGACTGGCGGATCCTGGCCGACTGGCAGATCCTGGCCGACTGGCAGTTCTGGCATATCTGGGCCGACTGGCAGATCCGGGCCGACTGGCAGATCCGGGCCGACTGGCAGATCCTGGCCGACTGGCAGATCCTGGCCGACTGGCGGCACTGGCGGCGCTGGGCAGACTGGCGGCACTGGGCAGACTGGTGGATCCTGGCAGACTGGTGGATCCTGGCAGACTGGCAGATCCTGGCTGACTGGCGGATCCTGGCTGACTGGCGGATCCTGGCACACTGGCGGATCCTGGCTGAATGGCGGATCTAACTGATCCTGGCAGACTGGCTGATCCTGGCCGACTGGCAGATCCTGGCCGACTGGCAGATCCTGGCCGACTGGCCGACTGGCGGATCCTGGCCGACTGGCGGATCCTGGCCGACTGGCGGATCCTGGCCGACTGGCGGATCCTGGCCGACTGGCGGATCCTGGCCGACTGGCGGATCCTGGCCGACTGGCAGATCCTGGCCGACTGGCAGTTCTGGCATATCCGGGCCGACTGGCAGATCCGGGCCGACTGGCAGATCCTGGCCGACTGGCAGATCCTGGCCGACTGGCGGCACTGGCGGCGCTGGGCAGACTGGCGGCACTGGGCAGACTGGTGGATCCTGGCAGACTGGTGGATCCTGGCAGACTGGCAGATCCTGGCTGACTGGCGGATCCTGGCTGACTGGCGGATCCTGGCACACTGGCGGATCCTGGCTGAATGGCGGATCTAACTGATCCTGGCAGACTGGCTGATCCTGGCCGACTGGCAGATCCTGGCCGACTGGCAGATCCTGGCCGACTGGCAGTTCTGGCGGATCCTGGCCGACTGGCGGATCCTGGCCGACTGGCGGATCCTGGCCGACTGGCGGATCCTGGCCGACTGGCGGATCCTGGCCGACTGGCAGATCCTGGCCGACTGGCGGCACTGGCGGCGCTGGGCAGACTGGCGGCACTGGCGGCGCTGGGCAGACTCGCGGCACTGGCGGCGCTGGGCAGACTGGCGGCACTGGGCAGACTGGCGGCACTGGGCAGACTGGCGGCACTGGAATGAGGGGCTCTGGCGCATCTGGAATGAGGGGCGGGAGCTCTGGCAGCGCCGGACAGGCTGGAGACTCCGGCTGCGCTGGAGAGGAGGAAGGCTCTGGCCGCGCTGGACAGAGATGCTCTGGCGCCTCTGGACTGAGGAGCGCTGGTGCCTCTGGACTGAGGAGCGGGAGCTCTGGCAGCGCCGGAAAGGCGGGAGCACCTGTGTTGATGGGATGGAGAAACCGCCTGGTGCGGGGAGCCGGCACTGGTGGTACCGGGCCACACACCTCCGGGCGAGTGCAAGGAACAGGACACACCGGGTTGTGAAGGTGTACTGGAGACCTGGTGTGTATAGCCGGCATCAAATCCCCCGGAACTCCAACACACGTTTCAAGCTGAGTACGAGGAACTGACACGGGTGACATCGGACAGCTAACACGCTCCTCAGGGCAAATGCCGTACATACTATGCCAAACCAACAGCTTTCTCTCTACTCTGTCCAATACATCCTCAACACTCTCAGACTCAGCACTCAGCTTCGCCGACAGCTCCAATTCCATCCATGGCTCCTTACGGTAAACAGGGGGAGTTGGCTCAGGTCTGACTCCTGACTCTGCCACACTTTCCCTGTGCCGCCCCCAAGATTTTTTTGGGGGTGCCTCTCGGGCTTCCAGCCGCTCTGCCGTGCTAGCTCCTCATAATGCCGCCTCTCTGCTTTCGCTGCCTCCAGCTCGGCTTTGGGGCGGCAAAATTCCCCTGGCTCTGCCCAGGGTCCTTTTCCGTCAAGGATCTCCTCCCAAGTCCATTTATCCAAATAGTGCAGCCTCTCCCACTGCTGCTGCTGCTGTTGCTCCTGCTGCACCTGTCGCTTCTCCTGCTGCTGCTGTTGCTGCTGCCTCTGTTTACCACGCCGCTTGGTCCTTGGTTGGTGGGTGATTCTGTAAGGGGTTTCCTGTGGTGAAGTAGAGGCGGACCAAAACGCAGCGTGGTTATATTGATTAATGTTTAATAAAAACAGATAAACATGAACACTACAAAACAATAAACCTGGAAAACCAAAAACAGCCCTATCTGGTGCAAAACACAGAGACAGGAACAATCACCCACAAAACCCAACACAAAACAGGCTACCTAAATATGGTTCCCAATCAGAGACAATGACTAACACCTGCCTCTGATTGAGAACCATATCAGGCCAAATATAGAAATAGACAAACCAGACACACAACATAGAATGCCCACCCAGCTCACGTCCTGACCAACACTAAAACAAGGAAAACACATACGAACGATGGACAGAACGTGACAACTACTGATTTCTCTGAGTGAGGCAGATATATATTATTACTGTGTAAAACCTAGCAGTACTACTGATTTCTCTGAGAGTGAGACAGATATATATTATTACTGTATAAAACCAGCAGTACTACTGATTTCTCTGAGAGTGAGGAAGATATATATTATTACTGTGTAAAACCTAGCAGTACTACTGATTTCACTGAGAGTGAGACAGATATATATTATTACTAAGAAAACCCTAGCTGTACTACTGATTTCTCTGAGAGTGAGGCAGATATATATTATTACTGTATAAAACCTAGCAGTATTGCTGATTTCTCTGAGAGTGAGACAGATATGTAGCATTTAAGAAAAAAGCATGATTATTTGTCTCTCTGAAATGAAACCATCAATCATTGAATAACCCCATGCCGTGATTAGATAGTGAACAACCCCATGCCGTGATTAGATAGTGAACAACCCCATGATTAGATAGTGAACAACCCCATGATTAGATAGTGGACAACCCCATGATTAGATAGTGAACAACCCCATACCATGATTAGATAGTGAACAACCCCATGCTGTGATTAGATAGTGAACAACCCCATGCCGTGATTAGATAGTGAACAACCCCATGATTAGATAGTGAACAACCCCATGTCATGATTAGATAGTGAACAACCCCATGATTAGATAGTGGACAACCCCATGCCGTGATTAGATAGTGAACAACCCCATGATTAGATAGTGGACAACCCCATGATTAGATAGTGAACAACCCCATGATTAGATAGTGAACAACCCCATGATTAGATAGTGAACAACCCCATGATTACATAGTGAACAACCCCATGATTAGATAGTGGACAACCCCATGATTACATAGTGAACAACCCCATGATTAGATAGTGGACAACCCCATGATTACATAGTGAACAACCCCATGATTAGATAGTGGACAACCCCATGATTACATAGTGAACAACCCCATGCCGTGATTAGATAGTGAACAACCCCATGCCGTGATTAGATAGTGAACAACCCCATGCCGTGATTACATAGTGAACAACCCCATGATTAGATAGTGGACAACCCCATGATTACATAGTGAACAACCCCATGCCGTGATTAGATAGTGGAAAAACACCAATCTTTTTCATAATTTCTTTAAACAATAAAAGCTAATTGACCAACTTTTCTGAAAATGGATATATAGTGTTTTGGAATGAAACCCTTCAATTGCTTAGTTAATTCCCAACATTTACTATGTTGTATTTTAATAAAAATATATGTCATAAAATGCGGAACCCCTGAAAAATGCACCAGGCTGGAAACTACTGATCTTAAGCCTTTAGGATGTTCAGGAATGCACTGTGGGGACAATGTGGGGCCACTGTGGGGACAATTTGGGGACAATGTGGGGACACTGTGGGGACACTGTGGGGACACTGTGGGGACAATGTGGGGACACTGTGGGGACACTGTGGGGACACTGTGGGGACAATGTGGGGACACTGTGGGGACACTGTGGGGACAATGTGGGGGCACTGTGGGGGCACTGTGGGGACACTGTGGGGGCACTGTGGGGACACTGTGGGGACACTGTGGGGACAATGTGGGGACACTGTGGGGACACTGTGGGGACAATGTGGGGACAATGTGGGGGCACTGTGGGGGCACTGTGGGGGCACTGTGGGGACACTGTGGGGGCACTGTGGGGACACTGTGGGGACAACGTGGGGACAATGTGGGGACACTGTGGGGACACTGGGGACACTGTGAGGTCACTTTGGGGACACTTTGGGGACACTGTGAGGTCACTGTGTGGACATTGTGGGGACACTGTGGGGACACTGTGGGGAGAATGTGGGGACACTGTGGGGACACTGTCAGGACACTGTTGGGACACTGTGTGGATACTGTGGGGACAGACATAAATCTCTTGGCATGTTTTATTAACTATATATGTTGTCTCTGACCTGGTATCAGTGACATGACATCATCATCTTTAGTCTACATTAGACTAGAGACTGAAGGTCTGTTTCTGTTGTGTTGAAGCCCAATCCATCAGGAGAGACCAGACTCACCCAGCTGTCTGTCCATGAAGATTGATGGGTCTATGGACCTGTAGTCTACATTAGACTAGAGACTGAAGGTCTGTTTCTGTTGTGTTGAAGCCCAATCCATCAGGAGAGACCAGACTCACCCAGCTCTCTGTCCATGAAGAGTGACGGGTCTATGGACCATTTCTATGATTGCGAAGATGGAGACTTTTCTGCATTTACAGGGTAAGTAGTACTCATGGTACATACCAGGTATCTATAGTATATACCAGGTATGTATTCACAGAGAGACAGCAGTCAGTCCATGAAGACTCCACTCTATGATACTGCCAATTACATGCAACAAGGGAGAAATTTCTTCATCACAGAGTAAATACTCCTGGTATATACCAGGTATCGAAACACAGAGTAAATACTCCTGGTATATACCAGGTATCTAATCACAGAGTAAATACTCCTGGCATATACCAGGTATCTAATCACAGAGTAAATACTCCTGGTATATACCAGGTATCTAAACACAGAGTAAATACTCCTGTTATATACCAGGTATCTAGGCACAGAGTAAATACTCCTGGTATATACCAGGTATCTAATCACAGAGTAAATACTCCTGGTATATACCAGGTATCTAGTCACGGAGTAAATACTCCTGTTATATACCAGGTATCTACAAATCCCAGGGCACAAAACGGACAAGGTTTTAAAAATCTAACTTTTAAAAGTTTGTATTCTGTTAACTCATACCCAAATAATCAAATCAAATCAAATGTATTTATATAGCCCTTCGTACATCAGCTGATATCTCAAAGTGCTGTACAGAAACCCAGCCTAAAATCCCAAACAGCAAGCAATGCAGGTGTAGAAGCACGGTGGCTAGGAAAAACTCCCTAGAAAGGCCAAAACCTAGGAAGAAACCTAGAGAGGAACCAGGCTATGTGGGGTGGCCAGTCCTCTTCTGGCTGTACCGGGTGGAGATTATAACAGAACATGGCCAAGATGTTCAAATGTTCATAAATGACCAGCATGGTCGAATAATAATAAGGCAGAACAGTTGAAACTGGAGCAGCAGCACGGCCAGGTGGACTGGGGACAGCAAGGAGTCATCATGTCAGGTAGTCCTGGGGCATTGTCCTAGGGCTCAGGTCCTCCGAGAGAGAGAAAGAAAGAGAGAAGGAGAGAATTAGAGAATGCACACTTAGATTCACACAGGACACCGAATAGGACAGGAGAAGTACTCCAGATATAACAAACTGACCCCAGCCCCCGACACATAAACTACTGCAGCATAAATACTGGAGGATGAGACAGGAGGGGTCAGGAGACAATGTGGCCCCATCCGAGGACACCCCCGGACAGGGCCAAACAGGAAGGATATAACCCCACCCACTTTGCCAAAGCACAGCCCCCACACCACTAGAGGGATAACTTCAACCACCAACTTAACATCCTGAGACAAGGCTGAGTATAGCCCACAAAGATCTCCACCATGGCACAACCCAAGGGGGGGCGCCAACCCAGACAGGATGACCACATCAGTGAATCAACCCACTCAGGTGACGCACCCCTTCCAGGGACGGCATGAGAGAGCCCCAGTAAGCCAGTGACTCAGCCCCTGTAATAGGGTTAGAGGCAGAGAATCCCAGTGGAAAGAGGGGAACCGGCCAGGCAGAGACAGCAAGGGCGGTTCGTTGCTCCAGAGCCTTTCCGTTCACCTTCCCACTCCTGGGCCAGACTACACTCAATCATATGACCCACTGAAGAGATGAGTCTTCAGTAAAAACTTAAAGGTTGAGACCGAGTTTGCGTCTCTGACATGGGTAGGCAGACCGTTCCATAAAAATGGAGCTCTATAGGAGAAAGCCCTGCCTCCAGCTGTTTGCTTAGAAATTCTAGGGACAATTAGGAGGCCTGCGCCTTGTGACCGTAGCGTACGTGTAGGTATGTACGGCAGGACCAAATCAGAGAGATAGGTAGGAGCAAGCCCATGTAATGCTTTGTAGGTTAGCAGTAAAACCTTGAAATCAGTCCTTGCTTTGACAGGAAGCCAGTGTAGAGAGGCTAGCACTGGAGTAATATGATCACATTTTTTGGTTCTAGTCAGGATTCTAGCAGCCGTATTTAGCACCAACTGAAGTTTATTTAGTGCTTTATCACGGTAGCTGGAAAGTAGAGCATTGCAGTAGTCTAGCCTAGAAGTGACAAAAGCATGGATAAATTTTTCTGCATCATTTTTGTACAGAAAGTTTCTGATTTTTGCAATGTTACACAGATGGAAAAAAGCTGTCCTTGAAATGGTCTTGATATGTTCTTCAAAAGAGAGATCAGGGTCCAGAGTAACGGCGAGGTCCTTCACAATTTTATTTGAGACGACTGTACAACCATTAAGATTAATTGTCAGATTCATCAGAAGATCTCTTTGTTTCTTGGGACCTAGAACAAGCATCTCTGTTTTGTCCGAGTTTAAAAGTAGAAAGTTTGCAGCCATCCACTTCCTTTTGTCTGAAACACATGCTTCTAGCGAGGGCAATTTTGGGGCTTCACCATGTTTCATTGAAATGTACAGCTGTGTGTCATCCGCATAGCAGTGAAAGTTAACATTATGTTTTCGAATGACATCCCCAAGAGGTAAAATATATAGTGAAAACAATAGTGGTCCTAAAACGGAACCTTGAGGAATACCGAAATTTACAGTTGATTTGTCAGAGGACAAACCATTCACAGAGACAAACTGATATCTTTCCGACATATAAATCTAAACCAGGCCAGAACTTGTCCGTGTAGACCAATTTGGGTTTCCAATCTCTCCAAAAGAATGTGGTGATCGATGGTATCAAAAGCAGCACTAAGGTCTAGGAGCACGAGGACAGATGCAGAGCCTCGGTCTGATGCCATTAAAAGGTCATTTACCACCTTCACAAGTGCAGTCTCAGTGCTATTGCATTTTGTATACATTGTTTGTCTGCAGGAAGGCAGTGAGTTGCTGCGCAACAGCCTTTTCTAAAACTTTTGAGAGGAATGGAAGATTTGATATAGGCCGATAGTTTTTTATATTTTCTCGGTCAAGGTTGGGCTTTTTTAAGAGAGGCTTTATTACTGCCACTTTTAGTGAGTTTGCTACACATCCGGTGGATAGAGAGCCGTTTATTATGTTCAACATAGGAGGGCCAAGCACAGGAAGCAGCTCTTTCAGTACTTTAGTTGGAATAGGGTCCAGTATACAGCTTGAAGGTTTAGAGGCCATGACTATTTTCATCATTGTTTCAAGGGATATAGTACTAAAACACTTGAGTGTCTCTTTTGATCCTAGGTCCTGGCAGAGTTGTGCAGACTCAGGACAACTGAGCTTTGAGGGAATACGCAGATTTAAAGAGGAGTCCGTAATTTGCTTTCTAATAATCATGATCTTTTCCTCAAAGAAGTTCATGAATTTATTACTGCTGAAGTGAAAGCCATCCTCTCTTGGGGAATGCTGCTTCTTAGTTAGCTTTGTGACAGTATCAAAAAGGAATTTCGGATTGTTCTTATTTTCCTCAATTAAGTTGGAAAAATAGGATGATCGAACAGCATTAACGGCTCTTCGATACTGCACGGTACTGTCTTTCCAAGCTAGTCGGAAGACTTCCAGTTTGGTGGAGCAGCAGTCAGGGCTCTTCGATACTGCACGGTATCGTCTTTCCAAGCTAGTCGGAAGACTTCCAGTTTGGTGGAGCAGCAGTCAGGGCTCTTCGATACTGCACGGTACCGTCCTTCCAAGCTAGTCGGAAGACTTCCAGTTTGGTGGAGCAGCAGTCAGGGCTCTTCGATACTGCACGGTACCGTCCTTCCAAGCTAGTCGGAATACTTCCAGTTTGGTGGAGCAGCAGTCAGGGCTCTTCGATACTGCACGGTACTGTCTTTCCAAGCTAGTCGGAAGACTTCCAGTTTGGTGTGGCGCCATTTCCGTTCCAATTTTCTGGAAGCTTGCTTCAGAGCTCAAGTATTTTCTGTATACCAGGGAGCTAGTTTCTTATGAGAAATGTTTTTAGTTTTTAGGGGTGCAACTGCATCTAGGGTATTGTGCAAGGTTAAATTGAGGTCCTCAGTTAGGTGGTTAACTGATTTTTGTCCTCTGGCGTCCTTGGGTAGACAGAGGGAGTCTGGAAGGGCATCAAGGAATCTTTGTGTTGTCTGTGAATTTATAGCACGACTTTTGATGTTCCTTGGTTGGGGTCTGAGCAGATTATTTGTTGCAATTGCAAACGTAATAAAATGGTGGTCCGATAGTCCAGGATTATGAGAAAAAACATTAAGATCCACAACATTTATTCCATGGGACAAAACTAGGTCCAGAGTATGACCTTGACAGTGAGTAGGTCCAGAGACATGTTGGACAAAACCCACTGAGTCGATGATGGCTCCGAAAGCCTTTTGGAGTGGGTCTGTGGACTTTTCCATGTGAATATTAAAGTCACCAAAAATTTGAATATTATCTGCTATGACTACAAGGTCCGATAGGAATTCAGGGAACTCAATGAGGAACGCTGTATATGGCCCAGGAGGCCTGTAAACAGTAGCTATAAAAAGTGATTGAGTAGGCTGCATAGATTTCATGACTAGAAGCTCAAAAGACGAAAACGTCATTTTTTTTTGTAAATTGAAATTTGCTCTCGTAAATGTTAGCAACACATCCGCCTTTGCGGGATGCACGGGGGATATAGCCCACCTATAATTTAGCCCAAACAACTACCTCTTTCCCAACTGTATTTAATTAATTTTTTTATTTTGCTCCTTTGCACCCCATTATTTTTATTTCTACCTTGCACATTCTTCCATTGCAAAACTACCATTCCAGTGTTTAACTTGCTATATTGTATTTACTTTGCCACCATGGCCTTTTTTGCCTTCATCTCACTTCTCACCTCATTTGCTCACATTGTATATAGACTTGTTTATACTGTATTATTGACTGTATGTTTGTTTTACTCCATGTGTAACTCTATGTCGTTGTATCTGTCGAACTGCTTTGCTTTATCTTGGCCAGGTCGCAATTGTAAATGAGAACTTGTTCTCAACTTGCCTACCTGGTTAAATAAAGGTGAAATAAAAAAAATAAAAAAATAAAAATATGGTCACTAGTGTGGTGAGGCCTCATTTAACATAGTAAATTCATCAGGCTTAAGCCATGTTTCAGTCAGGCCAATCACATCAAGATTATGATCAGTGATTAGTTCATTGACTATAATTGCCTTTGAAGTAAGGGATGTAAACATTAAGTTGCCCTATTTTGAGATGTGAGGTATCATGATCTCTTTCAATAATGACAGGAATGGAGGAGGTCTTTATCCTAGTGAGATTTCTAAGGCGAACACCGCCATGTTTAGTTTTGCCCAACCTAGGTCGAGGCACAGACACGATCTCAATGGGGATAGCTGAGCTGACTACGCTGACTGTGCTGGTGGCAGACTCCACTATGCTGGCAGGCTGGCTAACAGCCTGCTGCATGGTCTGCACCCTATTTCATTGTGGAGCTAGAGGAGTTAGAGCCCTGTCTATGTTGGTAGATAAGATGAGAGCACCCCTCCAGCTAGGATGGAGTCCGTCACTCCTCAGCGGATCAGGCTTGGTCCTGTTTGTGGGTGAGTCCCAGAAAGAGGGCCAATTACACACAAATTCTATATTTTGGGAGGGGCAGAAAACAGTTTTCAAGCAGCGATTGAGTTGTGAGACTCTGCTGTAGAGCTCATCACTCCCCCTAACTGGGAGGGGGCCAGAGGCAATTACTCGATGCCGACACATTTTTCTAGCTGATGTACACGCTGAAGCTATGTTGCGCTTGGTGATCTCTGACTGTTTCATCCTAACATCGTTGGTGCAGACATGGATAACAATATCTCTATACTCTACACTCGCCAGTTTTAGCTTTAGCCAGCAGCATCTTCAGATTAGCTTTAACGTCGATAGCCCTGCCCCCTGGTAAACAGTGTATGATCGCTGGATGATTCGTTTTAAGTCTAATACTGCGGGTAATGGAGTTGCCAATGACTAGAGTTTTCAATTTGTCAGAGCTAATTGTGGGAAGCTTCGGCGTCTCAGACCCCGTAACGGGAGGAGTAGAGACAAGAGAAGGCTCGGCCTCTGACTCCGACTAGCTGCTTAATGGGGAAAACCGGTTGAAAGTTTCTGTCGGCTGAATGACCGACACCGGTTGAGCGTTCCTACAGCATTTCCCTCCAGAAACCGTGAGAAAGTTGTCCGGCTGCGGGGACCGTGCGAGGGGATTTATACTAACGTTACCATCTGTACTTACTGGTGGCACAGACGCTGTTTCTTCCTTTCCTACACTGAAATTACCCTTGCCTAACGATTGCGTCTGAAGCTGGGCTTGAAGCACAGCTATCCTCGCCATAAGGCGATCGTTCTCCTGTACATTATCAGTGCAGCGACTGCAATTAGAAGGCATCATGTTAATGTTACTACTTAGCTATTTCGGCTGTTGGAGGTCCTGACGAACCATGTCCAGATAAAGCGTCCGGAGTGAAAAAGTTGAATGGGGAAAAAAAAGTTGAGGGGAAAACCAAAAGTATAAACGGTAATTAAAAAGTAAAAACCGTAAAGTTGTCAGGTAGCAAAGTAAGGTTGGCAACAAAACGCACAGCAACACGTAAACCAGTCTACTGAATAATGTGTAATTCCTTACTAAAGTAGTAATTATATAACATTTTTTAGTTTATTTTACCACTTACAACCATAAAATAACCATTTATAGCATAAAAAACAATGAACCTGACATAAACCAACAACACCATACATTTAGTTAATTATATATATAGATATATTAAATTATTTATTTAGATGGGTGACATTATCTGCCAAAGTAACAGCCCTGTAGACAAAGAAGACCTCTCCAGTAGGTACCAAAACATTCAATGGACATTTTCTCAAAAGTGAAGTTACAAGTTTATCAATGTTCAAAGCAGAATTACTTTCCCATTGTTCCTCAACTGTAGTGTATGATATTTTAGTGTCTAGCCCTGAGTCTCTATTTTTACCAATGTAAAAAAAACTTCAAATTTCGGTACATAAAACGGTCGGTCACATTTGACTCTGTAAAACCGATATATATTATTAATGTGTAAAACCTAGCAGTACTACTGATTTCTCTGAGAGTGAGGCAGATATATATTATTACTGTGTAAAACCTAGCAGTACTACTGATTCTCTGAGAGTGGGGCAGATATATATTATTACTGTGTAAAACCTAGCAGTACTACTGATTTCTCTGAGAGTGAGGCAGATATATATTATTACTGTGTAAAACCTAGCAGTACTACTGATTACTCTGAGAGTGAGGCAGATATATATTATTACTGTGTAAAACCTGGCAGTACTACTGATTTCTCTGAGAGTGAGGCAGATATATATTATTACTGTGTAAAACCTAGCAGTACTACTGATTTCTCTGAGAGTGAGGCAGATATATATTATTACTGTGTAAAACCTAGCAGTACTACTGATTTCTCTGAGAGTGAGGCAGATATATATTATTACTGTGTAAAACCTAGCAGTACTACTGATTTCTCTGAGAGTGAGGCAGATATATATTATTACTGTGTAAAACCTAGCAGTACTACTGATTTCACTGAGAGTGAGGCAGATATATAGCAGTACTACTGATTTCACTGAGAGTGGGGCAGATATATATTATTACTGTGTAAAACCTAGCAGTACTACTGATTTCACTGAGAGTGAGGCAGATATATATTATTACTGTGTAAAACCTAGCAGTACTACTGATTCTCTGAGAGTGGGGCAGATATATATTATTACTGTATAAAACCTAGCAGTACTACTGATTCTCTGAGAGTGGGGCAGATATATATTATTACTGTGTAAAACCTAGCAGTACTACTGATTCTCTGAGAGTGGGGCAGATATATATTATTACTGTGTAAAACCTAGCAGTACTACTGATTCTCTGAGAGTGGGGCAGATATATATTATTACTGTGTAAAACCTAGCAGTACTACTGATTCTCTGAGAGTGGGGCAGATATATATTATTACTGTGTAAAACCTAGCAGTACTACTGATTTCTCTGAGAGTGAGGCAGATATATATTATTACTGTGTAAAACCTAGCAGTACTACTGATTTCTCTGAGAGTGAGGCAGATATATATTATTACTGTGTAAAACCTAGCAGTACTACTGATTTCTCTGAGAGTGAGGCAGATATATATTATTACTGTGTAAAACCTAGCAGTACCACTGATTTCTCTGAGAGTGAGGCAGATATATATTATTACTGTGTAAAACCTAGCAGTACTACTGATTTCTCTGAGAGTGAGGCAGATATATATATATATATATATATTTATCATTTTGCTAAAAAACATGATCATTTGTCACTCTCAAGTGAAACCATCAAGTGATAGATTTTAACTTCTTGTGTCGAGCCATCCCGGATCCGGTATCGTGACTACAGCCTCAAGCTCATTACCATAACGCAACGTTAACTATTCATGAAAATCGCAAATGAAATTAAATTAATCTATTTGCTCTCAAGCTTAGCCTTGAGTTAACAACACTGTCATCTCAGATTTTCAAAATATGCTTCTCAACCATTGCAAAACAAGCATTTGTGTAACAGTATTGATAGCTAACGGAGCATTTAGCTTAGCATTTAGCGTTAGCATTCAGCAGGCAACATTTTCCATAAAAAACAGAAAAAGCATTCAAATAAAATCATTTACCTTTGAAGAACTTCGGATGTTTTCAATGAGGAGACTCTCAGATAGCAAATGTTCAGTTTTTCCTGAAAGATTATTTTTTAGGACAAATCGCTCCGTTTTCTGCGTCACGTTTAGCTACGAAAAAAAACCTGTATCCAGGATTGTGTAAATCTATCCGCAAGCTCATTAGCATAACACAACGTTAACTATTCATGAAAATCGCAAATGAAATGAAATTAATCTATTTGCTCTCAAGCTTAGCCTTTTGTTAACAACACTGTCATCTCAGATTTTCAAAATATGCTTTTGAACCATAGCTAAACAAGCATTTGTGTAAGAGTATTGATAGCCTAGCATTGCATTAAGCCTAGCATTCAGCATGCAACATTTTCCACAAAAAAACAGAAAAGATTTCAAATAAAATAATTTACCTTTGAAGAACTTCAGATGTTTTCAATGAGGAGACTCTGTTAGATAGCAAATGTTCCGTTTTTACAAAAAATATTATTTGTGTCGACTAATCGCTCCGTTTTGTTCATCACATTTGGGGAGGGAAAAAATAAATATATATATTAAGTCATTAAAACGCGAACTTTTTTCCAAATTAACTCCATAATATCGACAGAAACATGGCAAACCGATGTTTAGAATCAATCCTCAAGGTGTTTTTCACATATCTATCGACGATAAAATCCATCGTGGCAGTTTACTTTCTCTTCTGAATAAATGGAACGCGCATGGACCTACAGATTACGCACACAGGACACCGGGCGGGACACCAGGTAAATGTAGTCTCTTATGGTCTTCCAATGATATGCCTACAAACACGTCACAATGCTGCAGAACCCTCGGGGAATAGACAGAAACCGCAGGCTCATTCCTGGCGCATTCACAGCCATATAAGGAGACATTGGAACACAGCGCCTTCAGAATCTGGGGCATTTCCTGTATGAAACTTCATCTTGGTTTCGCCTGTTGCATTAGTTCTGGGCCACTCACAGATAATATCTTTGCAGTTTTGGAGACGTCAGAGTTTTGTCTTTCCAAGGCTGTCAATTCCATGCATAGTCAAGCATCTTTTCGTGACAAAATATTGCGCTTAAAACGGGTCTTTTTATCCAATAATGACATAGTGCCCCCATAGGTTGAACAGGTTAAACAAATACATAGCTGTCATTGAGCAACACCATGTCATGATTAAGTAGTGAAAAAACACAACAATCTCTTTCATAATTTCTTTTAGATAAAAAAAGCTATTTTATGAACGTTTCTGAAAAATGGATATGTAGTGTTTTGTAATTGAACTATTCTTATGTTTTCCTGTCTGAGCTCAGAGTTGATGAGAGATGTAATGTTTGTCTCTGTTGTGTTGAAGTCCAATCAGGCAGGAGAGACCAGCCTCCCCTGTTCCCAGCTGTGTGTCCATGAAGAGTGACCGGTCTATGAAACAACCTATAAAGTTTAGAGAGGGAGACTTTTCTACTGAACAAAGGTAAGACGAACTCATGGGTCCTGGTCAGTGAGTTAAAGAACACTGTCTCTTGTCATTTCTCCTCTCACATTTTCCCATTTCATTTTGGTTTATTTCATAATCCATATGCTAATCTTTTGTCCATTTTCGTAGTCCTAAAACAATAATAAACAAACACTGTCACGCCATAGACCATAGAGAGCTTTTTATTGTCTATGTTGGTTAGGTCGGGGTGTGACTAGGATGGGTCATCTAGGTGATTATATTTCTATGTTGGCCTGGTATGGTTCCCAATCAGAGGCAGCCGTTTATTGTTGTCTCTGATTGGGGATCATATTTAGGCAGCCATTTCCCCTTTGTGCTTTGTGGGATCTTCACTATGTATAGTTGCCTGTGAGCATTATAGCAGCTTCACGTTTCGTTTTCTATTTGTTTTCTTTGAGTTTCACTTCATATTAAAGAGGATGGAACTAAACAACGCTGCATCTTGGTCTACTGACTATAACGATCGTGACAAACACAACATTCCCTCCTGTGTGTGTGTGTGTGTGTGTGTGTGTGTGTGTGTGTGTGTGTGTGTTCTCCTTGGATGTTGTGTCCACAGAAACCAACAGGAGAGATCAGAGTCAGAGATTCTCAGTGGTCAGTCTTCCCAGAGTCATCAAACAGACCTGGCCTCCATATTCAGTGTATGTGGTCCTGTTGTGTACATTTGTTTTTGTTTACCTCAAGTAAAGTTGATCTGTCAATCATTCATTAATGTGTTAATGAGAAGCATTTAGTCTCTTGCTTAACTGATTTATTTAATTACTACAGTTGCTTGAAGAGAATATTATGACATTTGTGAAGAACGAACTGAAGATGTTCAAGAGGATTCTTAGTGCAGAACTCCCACAAGGCTTTGAGAGTCAGAAGCAGGACAAGGAAATGGTGGACCCTGAAGATGAGAAGCAGGAGAGCAGTGCCAGAGAGGGGGCTCTGAAGATCACACTGCACATCCTGAGGAAAATGAACCAGAAGGAGCTTGCTGACACACTGGAGAAATGTAAGATCTGTCTGCCTCATGTTGAATGATGTTTTATAACATTTAAAAGCTGTAGCTAAAGTACAGCTAAAGTAGCTGTGTAACTCAATGATATTGTAGCAGTCTTAACGCAACACCTAATGACCTCAACAAGTAGCAGCAGGAATGTGTTGTGTTGATTCATTTAGAATGAGAGAGAGACAACATAAATAATACCATCAATAAGAATCATAAAACATGGGACGAGATGTTAAAAACTGTCCATTGTGCCAATAGATGGAATGCATAAATAATACCATCAATAAGAATCATAAAACACGGGACAAGATGTTAAAAACTGTCCATTGTGCCAATAGATGGAATGCACTCGCATGAGATTTGCCGTGATGTTGACAGAGTGGCATGGGAGGTTTATTTCTTAGACTGGGGTAAGATGTCAATTTTTGGGACACATCCTCAGTAGTGTGCCTTCGAATCAGTGGGTGTTTCGGCCTTTAATCACTAAACACCCTCATCAAAGGTGGCCAGCTAAAGGGTGATCAAGCCTTAGCTTGTGTCCCATGCCCAATTAAGATGTCCCACGGGACTATGCAAGGCAGGGGCGTCCTCTTCCCTGAGCCAGCCATACAGCTGACCGCATACCTCATATGCCCTCCTCAAGTTGGAGGGATCTGAATTGGGTTCTCAGGTGGGGGTGGGGGGTCATGAAGTTATAGCCCAGAAAGGGTCCTTCCGTTTGATCCAGATCCACTGCCTCTTTCAGCTGCTTGAGAAACTGCTCTGACGGTCTGCCGCAGAGCCTGTCCATGGATTCCAAGTTCTTTCAGCAACCTGATGATGGAAGAAGCCACGAATCCTCTGCATCCTTCTTCAACTAGCCAGACTTTTGCATTCCGGCCACGCTGAGTTGCGTCTGCTGCCAACTCTGTGTAATGCAGTTTCTTACGCTCGTAGGCCTCTTCAACAGAGTTTTCCCACGGGACTGTGAGCTCTATGATGTACACAGCCTTTCGTGAAGGGGACCAGAGTACCATGTCTGGCCTAAGGTTGGTAGAAGCAATCTCAGGTGGAAAAATGAGTTGCTGGCCAATATGGACAAGCATCTTCCAGTCCCGGGCCATGGCTAGGTGTCCAGTTTCTGGCTTTGTAGGAGGAATAATTGGGCCTTTTCTGTCCCTCCCGGATGAATGTTGTTGTTTTGACGGGATTGCTTGTTTTTGGAGGTAATGAATTGGTTGCACTCCTCTTGGTCTCAAGTGCTGCAGCCAGGCTCTTGAGGACCTGATTGTGCCTCCAGGTGTAGCGGCCTTGTGAGAGGCTGGTCTTGCAACCTGTCATTATATGCCTGAGAGTCGCTGGAGCTGGGCAGAGGGGGCAGGTCGAGTCCTCGCCATACCATTGATGTAGATTTTTTGGTGATGGAAGCACATCATAAACAGCTCTTATGATGAAGCTGATGTTGCTTGCCTCCATTTGCCAAAGCTCACTCAATAATACCAATAATAATATAATCAGTCACACCAGTCAAAATAATAAATGATTAAATTAAAAACGTTATAACAGTCCAAATATACTGTAGTTATCAAAACAGACTAATATTAATATCCTCTGTGTTATTTCTAGATTCAGATGAGCTTGCTGTGATTTGCCAACGTGAACTCAAATCTAATCTAAAGAAGAAGTTTCAATGTGTATTTGAGGGGATCGCTAAACAAGGAAACCCAACACTTCTCAATAAGATCTACACAGAGCTCTACATGACAGAGGGTGGAACAGGAGAGGTCAATAATGAACATGAGCTGAGACAGATTGAGACAACAACCAGGAAACAAGCAAGACCAGAGACTGCAATCAAATGTAACGACATCTTCAAACCCTTAACTGGACAAGACAAACTTATCAGAACTGTGCTGACAAAGGGAGTCGCTGGCATTGGAAAAACAGTCTCTGTGCAGAAGTTCATTCTGGACTGGGCTGAAGGAAAAGCAAATCAGGATGTCCAATTTGTGTTTTCCTTCCCTTTCCGGGAGCTGAATTTGATGAAAGAGGACAAACACACTTTTATTGAACTTCTTAATCACTTCTCAATGGAGACCAAACAATCAAGAATCTCCAACCTCGACAAGTACAAAGTTCTGTTCATCTTTGATGGTCTGGATGAGTGCCGACTGCCCCTAGACTTCCAGAAGAACAAGATCTGTTGTGACCTCACAAGGTCAACCTCAGTGGATGTTCTGCTGACAAATCTCATCAAGGGAAATCTGCTTCCCTCTGCTCTCCTCTGGATAACTACCCGACCTGCAGCAGCCAATAAGATCCCTGCAGCATGTGTTGACCAGGTGACAGAGGTACGAGGGTTCAATGACCCGCAGAAGGAGGAGTACTTCAGGAAGAGATTCAGTGATGAGGACCTGTCCAGCAGAATCATCTTACACATAAAGACATCAAGGAGCCTCCACATCATGTGCCACATTCCAGTCTTCTGTTGGATTTCTGCAATAGTCCTTGAACACATGCTGAAACATAAGAGAGAAGAGATGCCCAAGACTCTGACTGAGATGTACACACACCTTGTGGTGTTTCATACCAAACAGAAGAATGAAAAGTATCTTGGGAAAGAAGAGACAGGTCCACACTGGAATAAAGAGAGCATTCTGTCACTGGGAAAACTGGCTTTTCAACAGCTTGTGAATGGCAATCTGATTTTCTATGAAGAAGACCTGAAGGAGGCTGGCATTGATGTCAATGAAGCCTCGGTGTACTCAGGGTTGTGCACACAGCTCTTTGAAGAGGAATGTGGGCTGTACCAGGACAAAATGTACTGCTTCGTGCATCTGAGCATTCAGGAGTTTATGGCTGCTGTATATGTGTTCCTCTCATTCACCAACAACAATGAGAATCTAATGGCCAAACCTCAATCAACATCCAGGAACCTTTCTGTGCTGTTCAGAGACAAGCATAAAGTTACTGTCTACAAGAGTGCTGTGGATAAAGCCTTACAAAGTGAGACAGGAAACCTGGACCTTTTCCTCCGCTTCCTTCTGGGCCTCTCCATGGAGTCCAATCAGAAGCACTTACGAGGTCTACTGACAAAGACAAGAAGCAGCTCACAGAGCCATAAAAAAACAGTCGAGTACATCAAGGAGAAGATCAGGGAGAATCCCTCTCCAGAGAGGTGCATCAATCTGTTCCACTGTCTGAATGAACTGAATGACCAGTCTCTAGTGGAGGAGATCCAAAGCTACCTGAGCTCAGGAAGTCTCACAAAACCCAACCTGTCACCTGCACAGTGGTCAGCTCTGGTCTTTGTGTTGCTGACTTCAGAAAAGGAGCTGGATGTGTTTGACCTGAAGAAATACTCCAGGTCAAAGGAAGGTCTTCTGAGGTTGCTGCCAGTGGTCAAAGCCTCCAGAGCTGTTCTGTGAGTACATAAAATGACATATAAGAACTAATCATCGGGAAGAAATATTCAGTTTAGGGAAAAATATGTATTGTAATATGTCTATATTATTATGTTGGAAAACATATTGAATAAATTAATTGATTTTCACATTAGTTGTACAATATGACCATACAATTCTAAGAGACGGAAGATTAATCTATATCTTGTTTGAGAGAATAAACCAAATGCATCTACCATTGTCCTTCTATACTACTGGTGTTAAATTAACAGTGTGTTTGTGAAGTCATGATGATCTCTTTGTCAGGCTGTCAGGCTGTGGAGTCACAGAGGAAGGCTGTGCTTCTCTGGTCTCAGCTCTGGAGTCAAACCCCTCACACCTGAGAGTGCTGGATCTGAGTAACAATGACCTGAAGGATTCAGGAGTGAAGCTGCTCTCTGCTGGACTGGGGAATCCCTACTGTAAACTGGAGACGCTGAGGTCAGTATTCCTGTAGTTGGTCAACAAGTGATAACTGTTCACCAGATCCACATTCACCAGATCCACATGTGTTTATCAGACACACATAGTCCACACCATATGTGTTTGGACAGTGAAGCTTACTGTTTTAAATGTGGTGCTGTACTCCAGCATTTTGGATTTCAGATATAATGTTTCATAATCTAACATTTTATTTGAGGTTAAAGGTGAGAGGTTTTGTTGTAGCCATTATTTGTTTTATCCATTATTATTCATGATTCCCTCACTCATTATTATTCATGATTCATTAATGATCTTTCTCAATCATGGCAGTCACAGGCTTGATGTAGTCATTACGTTCAAAGAATATGGGTCCAAATACTATACTTTTGATAACTTTAATACACTATAAGTGAATTGGTCAGATTTAGATGGGACCGATTATGATTTTTCAACGCCGATACCGATTAATTGGCCAAAACACAGTGTTGGAGAAGAAACTAAAAGTGCAACATGTGCCATGTAAAAACGCTAACATTTAAGTTCCTTGGTCAGAACATATGAATGTTAAGTTCCTTGCTCAGAACATATGAATGTTAAGTTCCTTGGTCAGAACATATGAATGTTAAATTCCTTGGTCAGAACATATGAATGTTAAATTCCTTGGTCAGAACATATGAATGTTAAATTCCTTGGTCAGAACATATGAATGTTAAATTCCTTGGTCAGAACATATGAATGTTAAATTCCTTGGTCAGAAAATATGAATGTTAAATTCCTTGCTCAGAACATATGAATGTTAAGTTCCTTGCTCAGAACATATGAATGTTAAGTTCCTTGCTCAGAACATATGATATTCCCAGTTAAGAAGTTTTATGTTTTAGTTATTATAGGAATAATGACACATTGACTATTTCTCTCTATTGGTCCGTATTTTATCGAACGGGTGGCGACCCTAAGTCTAAATATTGCTGTTACATTGCACAACCTTCAATGTTATGTCATGATTATGTAGAATTCTGGCAAATTAGTTTGCAACGAGCCAGGCGGTCCAAACTGCTGCATATACCCTGACTCTGCACAACGCAAGAGAAGTGACACAATTACCTAGTTAATATTGCCTTCTAACATGAATTTCTTTTAACTAAATATGCAGGTTTAAAAATATATACTTCTGTGTATTCATTTTAAGAAAGCCCTTGACGTTTATGGTTAGGTACATTTGTGCAAAGATTGTGCGTTTTTCGGCAATGCACTTATGTTTAACCATCACAAGTTGAAGCAGGCTGTGATTCAATGATAAATTAACAGGCACCGCATTGATTATATGCAACGCAGGGCAAGCTAGTTAAACTAGTAATATCATCAACCATGTGTAGTTAACTAGTGATTATGTGAAGAGTGATTGTTTTTTATAAGAGAAGTTTAATGTTAGCTAGCAACTTACTGACAGGTGGTCAGCCTGTCATGCAGTTTCCTCGTGGAATTTAATCGGCCATAATTGACGTCCAAAAATGCAGATTACCGATTGTTATGAAGACTTGAAGTCGGCCCTACTTCATCGACCATGCCAATTAATCGTCAACCTCTTTTCAGAATATTTATGACTTCTTCAAATAGGGGGAGTTGATACATTTTTCTAATGGTGAAACAGATACAGTGGCTTGCGAAAGTATCCACCCCCTTGGCATGTTTCCTATTTTGTTGCCTTACAACCTGGAATTAAAATGTCTATCATTTGATTTACACAACATGTCTACCACTTTGAAGATGCAAAATATTTTTATTGTGAAACAAACAAGAAATAAGACAGAAAAACTGAAAACTTGTGTGTGCATAACTATTCACCCCCCCAAAGTCAATACTTTGTAGAGCCACCTTTTGCAGCAATTACAGCTGTAAGTCTCTTGGGGTCTGTCTCTGTAAGGTTGGCACATCCAGCTCCTTCAAGTTGGAATGGTTCTGCTGGTGTACAGCTATCTTTAAGTCATACTACAGATTCTCAATTGGATTGAGGTCTGGGCTTTGACTAGGCCATTCCAATACATTTAAAATGTTTCCCCTGAAACCACGAGTGTTGCTTTAGCAGTATGCTTAGGGGCATTGTCCTGCTGGAATGTAAACCTCCATCCCAGTCTCAAATGTCTGGAAGACTGAAACAGGTTTCCCTCAAGAATTCCCTGCTGGTGACACCCCACAGCATGATGCTGCCACCACCATGCTTCACTGTGTGGATGGTATTCTAGGGGTGATAGCGGTTTTCTTGATGAACAAAAGGCTCAATTTTAGTCTCATCTGACCAGAGTACCTGTTTGGAGTCTCCCACGTGCCTTTTGGCGAACATCGAACATGTTTGCTTATTCTTTTCTTTTCTTTAAGCAATGGCTTTTTTCTGGCCACTCTTCCATAAATCCTAGCTCTTTGGAGTGTACGGCTTAAAGTGGTCCTATGGACAGATACTCTCCACTGTGGCGCTTTGCAGCTCCTTCAGTGTTATCTTTGGTCTCTTTGTTGCCTCTCTGATTAATGTCCTCCTTGCCTGGTCCGTGAGTTTTGGTGGGCGGCCTTCTCTTGGCAGGTTTGTTGGATTTAATGGTGCTCCGTGGAATGTTCAAAGTTTCAGATATTTTTTTATAACCCAACCCTGATCTGTACTTCTCCACAACATTGTCCCTGACCTGTATGGAGAGCTCCTTGGTCTTCATGGTGGTGCTTATTTGGTAGTGCCTCTTGCTTAGTGGTGTTGTGGCCTTTCAGAACAGGTGTATATGTAACAGTATAGCTTCCGTCCCTCTCCCCACCCCTACCTGGGCTCTGCACACATCAACATCTGACACCCACGAAGCATCGTTACCCATCGCGCCACAAAAGTTGCGGCCCTTGCAGGGCAAGGGGAACAACTACTTCAAGGTCTCTGAGCGAGTGACGTCACCGTTTGAAACGCTAGCGCGCACCACCTCCAACTAGCTAGCCATTTCACATCGGTTACATATCTATACTCAGATCATGTGACCGATCATGTGACACTTAGATTGCACACAGGTGAACGTCAACTAATTATGTGACTTCTGAAGGTAATTGGTTGATTGGTTAATTGGTTGCACCAGATCATATTTAGTGGCTTCATAGCAAAGGGGGTAAATACATATGCAAGCACCACTTTTCTTTTTCTTTTTTTCTTTTTTTTTATAAGTAATTTTTTCATTTCACTTCACGAATTTCAACTATTTACATTGTCCATTACATTAAATACAAATACAGTCTACTCAAATATTCGTTCAATAAATGTTTCTGTCTACAAGTTACATTATGATAAATCATAATAATGATACATTAATTTATGAATAGATATTGCACGTTTCAGGACAGTGATCAATCTGAAAATGTTGAAAAATATACTGCCACTATTTTTTAAACCACCAAAGAATAGCAGTGTGATTTTAATATGATTTTACTCTTTGTCAGGCTGTCAGGCTGTGGAGTCACAGAGGAAGGCTGTGTTTTTCTGGTCTCAGCTCTGAAGTCAAACCCCTCACACCTGAGAGAGCTGGACCTGAGCTACAATGACCTGAAGGAATCAGGAGTGAAGCTGCTCTCTGCTGGACTGGGGAATCCCCACTGTAAACTGGAGACTCTGAGGTCAGTATTCCTGTAGTTGGTCAACAAGTGATAACTGTTCACCAGATCCACATGTGTTTACCAGACACACATAGTCCACACCATATGTGTTTGGACAGTGAAGCTTACAGTTTTACATGTGGTGCTGTACTCCAACATTTTGGATTTGAGATATAATGTTTCAAATGATTACATAGTCCACACTGTATGTGTTTGGACAGTGAAGCATACCATTTTTGTTACTATGACCGACAAAGACAAATGACAGAGGGAGTATATATACAGTGATAGAGTGGGGATTGGAACCAGGTGAGTGTAATGATGACGAGACAAGTCCGGGGTTGATGAGTGAAGGGTATTTGCCAGCAGCAGGTTCGGCAGCAGCTAGAAGGCCGGCGACGCCGAACGCCTGAGCTGGACAGGAGGGACAGGAGGGACAGGAGGGGGAGCCAAAGAGAAGGCTGGTGTGACAGCACCAGAAAGAAGGGGGACCCTTCTTTTTCAAGACCTTTTGTGACAGTTTTAAATTTAAACAGAATTTTGGATTTGAGATAGAACGTTCCATAGTAGGTGACAGTAGGTGACAGTAGGTGACAGTAGGTGACAGTAGGTGACAGTACAGTCGTGGCCAAAAGTTTTGAGAATGACACAAATATTAATTTTCACAAAGTCTGCTGCCTCGGTGTTTTTAGATATTTTTTGTCAGATGTTACTATGGAATACTGAAGTATAATTACAAGCATAATTACAAGGGTCAAAGGCTTTTATTGACAATTACATGAAGTTGATGCAAAGAGTCAATATTTGCAGTGTTGACCCTTCTTTTTCAAGACCTTTTCAATCCGCCCTGGCATGCTGTCAATTAACTTCAGGGCCACATCCTGACTGATGGCAGCCAATTCTTGCATAATCAATGCTTGGAGTTTGTCAGAATTTGTCGGTTTTTGTTTATCCACCCCCCTCTTGAGGATTGATCACAAGTTCTCAATGTGATTAAGGTCTGGGGAGTCTCCTGGCCATGGTCCCAAAATATTGATGTTTTGTCCCCAAGCCACTTAGTTTTTCCTTATGGCAAGATGCTCCATCTTGCTGGAAAAGGCATTGTTCGTCACCAAACTGTTCCTGGATGGTTGGAAGAAGTTGCTCTCGGAGGATGTGTTGGTACCATTCTTTATTCATGGCCGTGTTCTTAGGCAAAATTGTGAGTGAACCCACTCCCTTGGCTGAGAAGCAACCCCACACATGAATGGTCTCAGGATGCTTTCCTATTGGCATGACACAGGACTGATGGTAGCGCTCACCTTGACTTCTCTGGACAAGCTGTTTTCCGGATGCCACAAACAATCAGAAAGGGGATTCATCAGAGAAAATGACTTTACCCCAGTCCTCAGCAGTCCAATCGCTGCACCTTTTGCAGAATATCAGTCTGTCCCTGATGTTTTTCCTGGAGAGAAGTGGCTTCTTTGCTGCCCTTCTTGACACCAGGCCATCTTCCTAAAGTCTTCGCCTCACTGTGCATGCAGATGCACTCACACCTGCCTGCTGCCATTCCTGAGCAAGTTCTGTACTGGTGGTGCCCCGATCCCGCAGCTGAATCAACTTTAGGAGACGGTCCTGGCGCTTGCTGGACTTTCTTGAGCGCACTGGATACTTCTTCACAACAATTGAACCGCTCTCCTTGAGGTTCTTGATTATCCAATAAATGGTTGATTTAGGTGCAATCTTACTGGCAGCAATATCCTTGCCTGTGAAGCCCTTATTGTGCAAAGCAATGATGATGGCACGTGTTAATTTGCAGTTAACCATAGTCAACAGAGGAAGAACAAAGATTCCAAGCACCACCCTCCTTTTGAAGCTTCCAGTCTGGTATTCAAACTCAATCAGCGTGACAGAGTGATCTCCAGCCTTGTCCTCGTCAACACTCACACCTGTGTTAATGAGAGAATCACTGACATGATGTCAGCAGGTCCTTTTGTGGCAGGGCTGAAATGCAGTGGAAATGTTTTTGGGGGATTAAGTTAATTTGCATGGCAAAGAGGGACATTGCAATTAATTTAAATTAATCTGCTCACTCTTCATAACATTCTGCAGTAAATGCAAATTGCCATCATACAAACTGAGGCAGCAGACATTGTGAAAATTAATATTTGTGTAATTCTCAAAACTTTTGGCCACGACTGTACATTCTGTATAACATATAACAAACTGAGGCACCTTTTATTTAACAGGTTCCATAAACATTTGCCTGTGTAGAAATGAAAGCACTTTAAAGTCGCAAGTATTTGGACAAATTCATTTAGTCAAAAGTTTAGTGTTTGGTCCCATATTCCATGCTTCTAGTGATTACATCAAGCTTCTGACTCTAAAACTTGTTGAATTCATTTGCTGTTTGTCTTCATTTTGTTTTAGATGTTTTTCCAAATAGAAACTGAATGGTAAAAAATGTCCTGTCATTTTGGAGTCACTTCACTTGTATTGTAAGTAAGAACAGAACATGTTTCTGAATACTCCTACATTCAAGTGGATGCTATTATGAATAATCATGAATGAATTGTGAATAATGATGAATAACAAATTTATAGAGGCACAAAGATCAGAAAAAATGCTAACCTCCTCTATTATTGGTAATGGTGAGAAGTTTGCATGTTTTGTTGTAGTCTCTGTTATTGGTAGTGGTGAGAGGTTAGCATGTTTTGTTGTAGTCTCTGTTATTGGTAGTGGTGAGAGGTTAGCATGTTTTGTTGTAGTCTCTGTTATTGGTAATGGTGAGAAGTTTGCATGTTTTGTTGTAGTCTCTGTTATTGGTAATGGTGAGAGGTTAGCATGTTTTGTTGTAGTCTCTGTTATTGGTAATGGTGAGAGGTTAGCATGTTTTGTTGTAGCCTCTGTTATTGGTAATGGTGACAGGTTAGCATGTTTTGTTGTAGCCTCTGTTATTGGTAATGGTGAGAGTTTAGCATGTTTTGTTGTATCCTCTGTTATTGGTAATGGTGAGAGGTTAGCATGTAACTTTCTCACTCATTATATTATTCATGATTCTGTCACGCCCTGACCTTTATTTCTCTATTTGGTTAGGTCAGGGTGTGATTTGGTGGGCATTCTAGTTTTCTATTTCTTTGTTGGCCGGTATGGTTCCCAATCAGAGGCAGCTGCCTATCGTTGTCTCTGAATGGGAATCATACTTAGGCATGCTGTTTTCCACCCCAGTTTGTGGGATCTTGTTTTTGCACAGTTGCTGTATAGCCCTGCAGAACTTTACGTTCATTGACCTTTTGTTGTTTTTTCATCTAAAATAAAGTAAGATGTACACTTTCCAGGCCTCATTGGTCTCATTCCGACGACGAACATAACAGATTCATTCATGATTTGTATAAATCATGGCATCATCTATATTAATTTGGTAGTGTTTAGAAACATGTTATCTACTCAGTTAGAAAGAAAATTACTCCAGTCATCATCCACATTTCAGTTACTATTGGGCAAAACAACCAAAACAAACTGCAAATGAATATCATATCAAACATTTGATCTCATAGATAGAGCCACATTTAAAATGTTAGCTTCACTGTAAAAATAGATATGGTCTGGACTGTATACTCAATTAAATCTGCTACCTCACTGTCTAAATAGATATGGTGTGGACTGTATACTCAATTAAATCTGATACCTCACTGTCTGTCTTCTGACAGATACTGATTTATAAACTGGTCTGGTCAGACCTCTCAAATATTTGTAGTATACAGTTGATGTCGGAAGTTTAAATACATGAGGTTGGAGTCATTAAAACTCGTTTCTCAAGCACTCCACAAAGTTCTTGTTAAACAAACTATAGTTTGTCAGTTAGGACATTGACTTTGTGCGTGACACAAGTAATTCTTCCAACAATTGTTTACAGACAGATTATTTAATTTACAATTCACTTAATCACAATTCCAGTGGGTCAGAGGTTTACATACACTAAGTTGACTGTGCCTTTAAACAGCTTGGAAAATTCCAGAAAAGGGTGTCAAGGCTTTATAGAAGCTTCTGATAGGTTAATTGACGACATTTGAGTTAATTGGAGGTGTACCTGTGGATGTATTTCAAGGGCTACCTTCAAACTCAGTGCCTCTTTGCTTGACATCATGGGAACATCAAAAGAAATCAGCTAAGACTTCAGAAAAAAATTGGAGACCTCCATAAGTCTGGTTCATCCTTGGGAGAAATTTCCAAATGCCTGAAGGTACCACGTTCATCTGTACAAACAACAGTACGCAGGTATAAACACCATGGGACCACGCAGCAATCATACCGCTCAGGAAGGAGATTAGTTCTGTCTCTTAGAGATGAACGTACTTTGGTGTGAAAGCGCAAATCAGAACAACAGCAAAGGAGGTGGCAGTATTTTCACGTCCGAATGAAAAACCTGTCCAAAGTAAACTGCCTACTACTCAGGCCCAGAAGCTAAGATATGCATATTATTAGTACCAGTTGATTTGGATAGAAAACACTCTGAGGTTTCTTAAACTGTTTGAATCATGTCTGAGTATGACAGAACTTATTTGGCAGGCGAAACCCCGAGGACAAACCATTCAGATTCTTTTGGTTTGAGGTCACTCTTTTCAATGGGTTTTCATTGGGAATCCAGATTTCTAAGGGACCTTCTTGCAGTTCCTATTGCTACCACTGGATGTCAACAGTCTTTAGATATTAGTTGAGGTTTTTCCTTTGAGAAATGAAGAAGTAGCACTGTTCAGAACGAGGGTAGAGGGAAGTGTACTCTTTGTTAGAGGCACGTGACCTGAAAGCTCCACTTTGTTTTCCACCGGTATTGAACACCGTCTTTAATTTGATCAATTATTTACGTTAAATACCTACAGTTCTATTACAAAAGTAGTTTGAAATGTTTGGACAAAGATTACAGGTAATAATTTGTAGTCATGTTGGGTGAGCTGGAACCAGTGTTTTTCTGGATTTCTGGTTAAAATAAATTGACATTTTGGATATATTTCAAAAGGACCATTTGTGATGTTTATGGGACATATTGGACAGAAGAAGCTCAAAGGTAAGACATTAAATGTGTAACGGCTAACTTGTGGAGAAGGAGAGTCGGACCAAAATGCAGCGTGATGATGATTCATGATATTTTAATGAAGGAAAAAACTATACATGAAGAAACTACAAAATAATGAAATGTGAAAACCGAAACAGCCCTATCTGGTGCAAACACAAAGACAGGAACAATCACCCACAAAACACTCAAAGAATATGGCTGCCTAAATATGGTTCCCAATCAGAGACAACGATAAACACCTGCCTCTGATTGAGAACCACTCCAGACAGCCATAGACTTTGCTAGATACCCCCACTAAGCCACACACCCAATACCTAACAAAACCCCAAGACAAAACACACCACAATAAACCCATGTCACACCCCGGCCTGACCAAATAAATAAATACAAACACAATATACTTCGACCAGGGTGTGACAGAACCCCCCCCCCCCCCTAAGGTGCGGACTCCCGGACGCACATCAAAACAATAGGGAGGGTCCGGGTGGGCGTCTGTCCATGGTGGCGGCTCCGGCGCGGGACGTGGACTCCACTCAATCAATGTCTTAGTCCCTCCTCCTCGCGTCCTAGGATAGTCCACCCTCGCCACCGACCATGGCCTAGTAGTCCTCACCCAGAACCCCACTGGACTGAGGGGCAGCTCGGGACTGAGGGGCAGCTCGGGACTGAGGGGCAGCTCGGGACTGAGGGGAAGCTCGGGACTGAGGGGAAGCTCGGCACTGAGGGGAAGCCCGGCACTGAGAGGAAGCCCAGCACTGAGAGGAAGCCCAGCACTGAGAGGAAGCCCAGCACTGAGAGGAAGCTCAGCACTGAGAGGAAGCCCAGCACTGAGAGGAAGCTCAGCACTGAGAGGAAGCTCAGGCAGGTAGTTGGATCCGGCAGATCCTGGCTGGCTGGCGGTTCTGGCAGATCCTGGCTGACTGGCGGATCTGGAAGAATCTGGTTGACTGGCGGATCTGGAAGAGTCTGGCTGACTGGCGGATCTGGAAGAGTCTGGCTGACTGGCGGATCTGGAAGAGTCTGGCTGACTGGCGGATCTGGAAGTGTCTGGCTGACTGGCGGATCCTGGCAGACTGACGGATCTGGCTGCTCCATGCTGACTGGCAGCTCTGGCTGCTCCATGTAGACTGACAGCTCTGGCGGCTTCTTGCAGACTGGCAGCTCTGGCGGCTCCTTGCAGACTGGCAGCTCCATGCAGACTGGCCGCTCCATGCAGACTGGCCGCTCCATGCAGACTGGCAGCTCTGGCTGCTCCATGCAGACTAGACTGACAGCTCTGGCTGCTCCATGCAGACTGACAGCTCAGGCTGCTCCATGCAGGCTGGCAGCTCTGGCTGCGCTGAACAGGCGGGAGACTCCGGCAGCGCAGGAGAGGAGAAAGGCTCTGGCTGCGCTATAAACAGGCGGGAGACTCCAGCAGCGCTGTAGAGGAGGAAGGCTCTGGCTGCGCTGAACAGGCGGGAGGCTCCGGCAGCGCAGGAGAGGAGGAAGGCTCGGGCAGCGCTGAACAGGCGGGAGACTCCAGCAGCACAGGAGAGGAGAAAGGCTCCGGCAGCGCTGGAGAGGCGAGGCGCACTGTAGACCTGATGCGTGGTGCTGGCACTGGTGGTACTGGGCCGAGGACACGCACAGGAAGCCTGGTGCGGGGAGCTGCCACCGGAGGGCTGGTGTGTGGAGGTGGCATAGGATGGGCTAGACCGTGAAGGCGTGCTGGAGATCTTGAGAGCAGTGCTGGCACAGGACGTGCAAGGCTAGGGATGTGCACAGGAGGCCTGGTGCGTGAGGCTGGCATCAACTTCACCAGCCGACTAACACGCACCTCAGGACGAGTATGGAGCGCTGACCCAGGTGCCATCAAATCCCCGACACGCTCCGTCGGGCGAATTCCATGTTTAAAACACCAACACAGCAACTCCCTCATTTCTCTCTCCTCCAATTTCCCCATTAACTCCTTCACAGTCTCTGCTTCGCTCACCTCCAACACCGGCTCTGGTTCTGTTCTCCTCCCTGGCTCCTCACAATAAACAGGGGGAGTTGGCTCAGGTCTGAACCCTGACTTTGCCACACTCTCCCTGAGCCTCCCCCCCCCAATACATTTTTGGGGCTGACTCTCGGTCTTCCGTCCGCGCCGCCATGCTTGCTTCGCCAACTCCATTCTCCGATAACCTGCTTCGCACTGCTCCAGCGAATCCCAGGCGGTCTCCGGCACTCTCTCTGGGTCGACCGCCCACCTGTCTATCTCCTCCCAAGTTGTTTAGTCCAGATATTGTTGCTCCTGTTGCCGCTGTTGCTTCTCCTCATACCAGCGCCTCTCAGCTCTCGCCGCCTCCAGTTCTTCTTTGGGGTGGCGATATTCTCCAGGCTGCACCTTGGGGCGGCTACACTCCCCTGGTTTAGCCCAGGGTCCTCTCCCGTTGAGGATTTCCTCCCATGTCCAGAATTCCTTATTACGTATCTCCTGCTGCCGCTGCCTGTTGACACGCTGCTTGGTCCTGTTGTGGTGGGTGATTCTGTAACAGCTTTCTTGTGGAGAAGGAGAGTCGGACCAAAATGCAGCGTGATGATGATTCATGATATTTTAATGAAGGAAAAAACTATACATGAAGAATCTACAAAATAATGAAATGTGAAAACCGAAACAGCCCTATCTGGTGCAAACACAAAGACAGGAACAATCACCCACAAAACACTCAAAGAATATGGCTGCCTAAATATGGTTCCCAATCAGAGACAACGATAAACACCTGCCTCTGATTGAGAACCACTCCAGACAGCCATAGACTTTGCTAGATACGCCCACAAAACCCCAAGACAAAACACACCACAATAAACCCATGTCACATCCCGGCCTGACCATATAAATAAATACAAACACAATATACTTCGACCAGGGCGTGACAAAATGTATCTTCATTTCTGCTTTTTGTGTCGCGCCTGGAGGGTTGAAATAGGATAGTCTGTGTTTGTTTGTGATACCCTCAGAAAATAGCATCATTTGCTTTCACCGTAAAGCCTTTTTGAAATCTGATTCACAACAAGTGTAGCTTTAATATTGTATATTGTGTATTGCATGTGTGATTTCATGAAAGTTTAATTTGTATAGTAATTTATTTGAATTTGGCGCTGTGCATTTTCACTGGATTTTGGCCAGTGGGACTCGTCCCATATATCCCAGAGAGGTTTAAGACACTAATAGCTTACAGACGGTAGGCAATTAAGGTCACAGTTATGAAAACTTAGAACACTAAAGAGGCCTTTCTACTGACTCTGAAAAACACCAAAAGAAAAGATGCCTGGTTCCCTGCTCAGCTGAAAATAAACGCAATTGACAGTGAGAAGACGTTTCTTTTTTTGCTGAGTTGAGATATGGCAGGTTTCAGGAAACTGTATCTCAACATTTTGAAAAAATGTACTGACACTATTTTCACCACCAAAGAAGAGCAGTGGAATTTGAATATGATTTGACTCTTTGCAGGTTGTCAGGCTGTGGAGTCACAGGGAAAAGCTGTGCTTCTCTGGTCTCAGCTCTGAGGTCAAACCCCTCACACCTGAGACAGCTGGACCTGAGTAACAATGACCTGTACGATTCAGGAGTGGAGCTGCTCTCTGCTGGACTGGGGAATCCCCACTATAAACTGGAGACTCTGAGGTCAGTATTCCTGTAGTTGGTCAACAAGTGATAACTGTTCACCAGATCCACATGTGTTTACCAGACACACATAGTCCACACCATATGTGTTTGGACAGTGAAGCTTAGCATTTTTTTAAAGTGGTGCTATGCTCCAGTATTTTGCATTTGAGATCAAATGTTTCATATTAGGTGACAGTACAGAATGTCTCCTTTTGTTTAAAGGTATTCATAGATATATATTTTAACATTTAGAAATTAAAGCACTTTATGTACGTAGTTCTCCCATTTGAAAAAGTCGTAATTATTTGGACAAATTAATTTAGTCAAAAGTTTAGAATTTGGTTGCATATTCCATGCCTGCAGTGATTACATCAAGCTTGTGATTCTACTAACTTGTTGAATTCATTTGCAGGTTGATTTGGTTGTGTTTTGGATTATGTTTTTCCAAATAGTAACTGAATGGTGAATAATGTCCTGTCATTTTGGAGTCACATCACTTGTATTGTCAGTAAGAATAGAAGATGTTTCTGAACACTTCTACATTCATGTGGATGCTACCAAGAGTATGAATAATCAGGAATGAATCGATGAATGATGATGAATGAGAAAGTTACAGAGGCACAAAGATTAGACCCCCTCTGTTATTGGTAATGGTGAGAGGTTAGTATGTTTTGTTGTAGCCTCTGTTATTGGTAATGGTGAGAGGTTAGCATGTTTTGTTGTATCCTCTGTTATTGGTAATGGTGAGAGGTTAGCATGTTGTGTTGTAGCCTCTGTTATTGGTAATGGTGAGAGGTTAGCATGTTTTGTTGTAGCCTCTGTTATTGGTAATGGTGAGAGGTTATTATGTTTTGTTATATCCTCTGTTATTGGTAATGGTGAGAGGTTAGCATGTTTTGTTGTAGCCTCTGTTATTGGTAATGGTGAGAGGTTAGCATGTTTTGTTGTAGCCTCTGTTATTGGTAATGGTGAGAGGTTACCATGTTTTGTTGTAGCCTCTGTTATTGGTAATGCTGAGAGGTTAGCATGTTTTGTTGTAGCCTCTGTTATTGGTAATGGTAAGAGGTTAGCATGTTTTGTTGTAGCCTCTGTTATTAGTAATGGTGAGAGGTTAGCATGTTTTGTTGTATCCTCTGTTATTGGTAATGGTGAGAGGTTAGCATGTTTTGTTGTAGCCTCTGTTATTGGTAATGGTGAGAGGTTAGCATGTTTTGTTGTAACTCATTATTATTCATGATTCATTCATGATTTTTCTTAATCATGGCATCATCAGGATTAATTTAGTAGTGTTTAGAAACATGTTATCTACTCACTTAGAAAGAAAATGACTCCAGTCATCATCCACCATTTCAATTTTGGGCAAAACATACCCCAAACACAACCAAAACAAACTGCAAATGCAACCAACGAGTTTCAGTCACAGGCTTGATGTAGTCAAGGAATATCTGACCAAATACTAAACTTTGATGTCTTTAATACACTATAATTGAATTGGTCAGAATACGTATGACTTCTTCAAATGGGGGGAATAGATACATAAAGTGATTTAATTTAAACAGATATTTTTTATTTAACTAGGCAAGTCAGTTAAGAACACATTATTTCCAATGACAGCCTAGGAACAGTGGGTTAACTGCCTTTTCAGGGGCAGAATGAAAGATTTGTACCTTGTCAGCTCAGGGATTTGACCTAGCAATCTTTCAGTTACTAATCCAACTCTCTAACCACTAGGCTACCCTGCCACCCCAGGGAATGAATGGAAATACCCTAAAATAAAAGGTGACATTACATACTGTCACTTCATATGGAACATTTGATCAGAAATCCAAACCGTTGGAGTATAGAGACACATTTAAAATGATACCTTCACTGTCTAAATAGATATGGTGTGGACTGTATACTCAATACAATCTAAATCTGATTCCTCACTGTCTAAATAGATGTGGTGTGGACTGTATACTCAATACAATCTAAATCTGATTCCTCACTGTCTAAATAGATGTGGTGTGGACTGTATACTCAATACAATCTAAATCTGATTCCTCACTGTCTAAATAGATGTGGTGTGGACTGTATACTCAATACAATCTAAATCTGATTCCTCACTGTCTAAATAGATATGGTGTGGACTGTATACTCAATACAATCTAAATCTGATACCTCACTGTCTAAATAGATATGGTGTGGACTGTATACTCAATACAATCTAAATCTGATTCCTCACTGTCTAAATAGATTTGGTGTGGACTGTATACTCAATACAATCTAAATCTGATTCCTCACTGTCTGTCTTTTGACTGATACTGCTTTTTAGCTGGTCTGGTCAGTCTACTCAAATATTTGTTCATATGCATCTTTCTATCTCCAAGCAATACTTGGGTAATTTGTCATTATTATTAATGAAACATCCATTTATGAATAGATATGGCAGGTTTCAGGACACTGATGTATCTGAACATTTAGCAAAAAATACACTGCCACTATTTTCACCACCAAAGAATAGCTGTGTGGTTTTAATATGATTTGACTCTTTGCAGGCTGTCAGGCTGTCTAGTCACAGAGGAAGGCTGTGCTTCTCTGGTCTCAGCTCTGAGGTCAAACCCAACACATTATTTGTGCACAGGTTACAGTGTAAGCAGGGAAAGCTAAGTGTAACATTTTAATACAACCTGTCTGTCATTGTATTTCTCTGTGTTTCAGACTCACTGGCTGTAAACTCAGAGACACATCCTGTAAAGTGTTGGCCTCAGTTCTCAGTTCAAATCCCTCACACCTGAGAGAGCTGGATCTGAGTAACAATGACCTGAAGGATTCAGGAGTGAAGCTGCTCTCTGCTGGACTGTGGAATCCCCACTGTAAACTGGAGACCCTGAGGTCAGTATTCCTGTAGTTGGTCAACAAGTGATAACTGTTCACCAGATCCACATGTGTAAATGTAAATGTTTACCAGACACACATAGTCCACACCATGTGTTTGGACAGTGAAGCTTACAGTTTTACATTTGGTACTATTCTCCAGGATTTTGGATTTGAGATAGAATGTTACATATTAGACGACAGTACAGAATGTCACCTTTTATTTAAAGGTATTTTAAAGGTATATTAAAGGTATTTTTTATTTTCATTCATATATATTTTACCCTTTAGAAATGAAAGCACTTAACATATGTCGTTCTCCCATTTGAAAAAGTAGTAATTATTTGGACAAATTAATTTAGTCAAAAGTTTAGTGTTTGGTTCAATTTTCCTGCAGTGATTACATCAAGCTTGTGATTGTTAAGGTTTTCTTCCGTCGAAAGAGAAGCGGACCAAAATGCAGCGTGGTAATTTTGATACATGTTTAATAAACGAATAAACACGAACAATACAATAACCGTGAAAACCTAACCAGCCTAATCTGGTGCAAACAAGCACAGAGACAGGAACAATCACCCACGAACACTCAAAGAATATGGCTGGCTAAATATGGTTCCCAATCAGAGACAATGATAAACACCTGCCTCTGATTGAGAACCACTTCAGGCAACCATAGACTTTGCTAGATACCCCCACTAAGCCACACACCCAATACCTAACAAAACCCCAAGACAAAACACACCACATAATTAACCCATGTCACACCCTGGCCTGACCAAAATAATAAAGAACACAAAATACTAAGACCAGGGCGTGACAGTGATTCTACAAAATTGTTGTGTTTACCAGACAAAAGACTAAAGGTATTCATAGATATATATTTTAACATTTAGAAATGAGAGCACTTCATGTATGTAGTTCTCCCATTTGAAAAAGTCGTAATTATTTGGACAAATTAATTTAGTCATGAGTTTAGTATTTGGTCCCATATTCCATGAATGCAGTGATTACATCAATCTTGTAATTCTACTAACTTGTTGAATTCACTTGCAGTTTGTTTTGGTTGTGTTTTAGATTATGTTTTTCTTAATTAATAGAATCTGAATGGTGAATAATGTCCTGTCATTTGAGTCACTTCGCTGGTATTGTCAGTAAGAATAGAGTGTCATTTTCGTTATAAGGATCGGACCAAGGCGCAGCGTCGTAAGCGTACATTCTTATTTATTTAAAGAATTTTTTCACCTTTATTTAACCAGGTAGGCTAGTTGAGAACAAGTTCTCATTTACAACTGCGACCTGGCCAAGATAAAGCATAGCAGTGTGAACAGACAACAGAGTTACACATGGAGTAAACAATTAACAAGTCAATAACACAGTAGAAAAAAAGGGGAGTCTATATACATTGTGTGCAAAATGCATGAGGAGGTAGGCGAATAATTACAATTTTGCAGATTAACACTGGAGTGATAAATGATCAGATGGTCATGAACAGGTAGAGATACTGGTGTGCAAAAGAGCAGAAAAGTAAATAAATATAAACAGTATGGGGATGAGGTAGGTACAATTGGGTGGGCAATTTACCGATAGACTTTGTACAGCTGCAGCGATCGGTTAGCTGCTCAGATAGCAGCTGTTTGAAGTCGGTGAGGGAGATAAGTCTCCAACTTCAGCGATTTTTGCAATTCGTTCCAGTCACAGGCAGCAGAGAACTGGAACGAAAGGCGGCAAGGCAGTCATTAGAAAAACCGAGGCTACTGAGTCTGCCGATAAGAATATGGTGATTGACAGAGTCGAAAGCCTAGGCCAGGTCGATGAAGACGGCTGCACTGTACTGTCTTTTATCGATGGCGGTTATGATATCGTTTAGTACCTTGAGCGTGGCTGAGGTGCACCCGTGACCGGCTCGAAAACCAGATTGCACAGCGGAGAAGGTACGGTGGGATTCGAGATGGTCAGTGACCTGTTTGTTGACTTGGCTTTCGAAGACCTTAGATAGGCAGGGCAGGATGGAAATAGGTCTGTAACAGTTTGGGTCCAGGGTGCCTTTGAAGAGGGGGATGACTGCGGCAGCTTTCCAATCCTTGGGGATCTCAGACAATATGAAAGAGGTTGAACAGGCTGGTAATAGGGGTTGCGACAATGGCGGCAGATAGTTTCAGAAATAGAGGGTCCAGATTGTCAAGTCCAGCTGATTTGTGCGGGTCCAGGTTTTGCAGCTCTTTCAGAACATCTGCTATCTGGATTTGGGTAAAGGAGAAGCTGGAGAGGCTTGGGCGAGTAGCTGCGGGGGGAGGGCGGAGCTGTTGGCCGAGTTTGGAGTAGCCAGTGTAGCGGATGTGAAATGGCTTGCTAGTTAGCGGTGTTCGCGCTAAATAGCGTTTCAATCGGTGACATTACTTGCTCTGAGGGCCGCGGCTTTTGTGGAGCGATGGGTAACGATGCTTCGAGGGTGACTGTTGTTGATGTGTGCAGAGGGTCCCTGGTTCGTGCCCGGGTATGGGCGAGGGGACGGTCTAAAGTTATACTGTTACACCAGGAAAAAGGCATGGCCAGCCGTTGAGAAATGCTTGTTGAAGTTTTCGATAATCATGGATTTATCCGTGGTGACCGTGTTACCTAGCTTCAGTGCAGTGGGCAGCTGGGAGGAGGTGCTCTTGTTCTCCATGGACTTTACAGTGTCCCGGAACTTTTGGAGTTAGAGCTACAGGATGCAAATTTCTGCCTGAAGAAGCTGCACTTTGCTTTCCTGACTGACTGCGTGTGTTGGTTCCTGACTTCCCTGAACATTTACATTACATTTACATACATTTAAGTCATTTAGCAGACGCTCTTATCCAGAGCGACTTACAAATTGGTGCATTCACCTTATGACATCCAGTGGAACAGTAGTGCATCTAAATCTTTTAAGGGGGGTGAGAGGGATTACTTTATCCTATCCTAGGTATTCCTTAAAGAGGTGGGGTTTCAGGTGTCTCCGGAAGGTGGTGATTGACTCCGCTGTCCTGGCGTCGTGAGGGAGTTTGTTCCACCATTGGGGGGCCAGAGCAGCGAACAGTTTTGACTGGGCTGAGCGGGAACTGTACTTCCTCAGTGGTAGGGAGGCGAGCAGGCCAGAGGTGGATGAACGCAGTGCCCTTGTTTGGGTGTAGGGCCTGATCAGAGCCTGGAGGTACTGAGGTGCCGTTCCCCTCACAGCTCCGTAGGCAAGCACCATGGTCTTGTAGCGGATGCGAGCTTCAACTGGAAGCCAGTGGAGAGAGCGGAGGAGCGGGGTGACGTGAGAGAACTTGGGAAGGTTGAACACCAGACGGGCTGCGGCGTTCTGGATGAGTTGTAGGGGTTTAATGGCACAGGCAGGGAGCCCAGCCAGCAGCGAGTTGCAGTAATCCAGACGGGAGATGACAAGTGCCTGGATTAGGACCTGCGCCGCTTCCTGTGTGAGGCAGGGTCGTACTCTGCGGATGTTGTAGAGCATGAACCTACAGGAACGGGCCACCGCCTTGATGTTAGTTGAGAACGACAGGGTGTTGTCCAGGATCACGCCAAGGTTCTTAGCGCTCTGGGAGGAGGACACAATGGAGTTGTCAACCGTGATGGCGAGATCATGGAACGGGCAGTCCTTCCCCGGGAGGAAGAGCAGCTCCGTCTTGCCGAGGTTCAGCTTGAGGTGGTGATCCGTCATCCACACTGATATGTCTGCCAGACATGCAGAGATGCGATTCGCCACCTGGTCATCAGAAGGGGGAAAGGAGAAGATTAATTGTGTGTCGTCTGCATAGCAATGATAGGAGAGACCATGTGAGGTTATGACAGAGCCAAGTGACTTGGTGTATAGCGAGAATAGGAGAGGGCCTAGAACAGAGCCCTGGGGGACACCAGTGGTGAGAGCACGTGGTGTGGAGACGGATTCTCGCCACGCTACCTGGTAGGAGCGACCTGTCAGGTAGGACGCAATCCAAGCGTGGGCCGCGCCGGAGATGCCCAACTCGGAGAGGGTGGAGAGGAGGATCTGATGGTTCACAGTATCGAAGGCAGCCGATAGGTCTAGAAGGATGAGAGCAGAGGAGAGAGAGTTAGCTTTAGCAGTGCGGAGCGCCTCCGTGATACAGAGAAGAGCAGTCTCAGTTGAATGACTAGTCTTGAAACCTGACTGATTTGGATCAAGAAGGTCATTCTGAGAGAGATAGCGGGAGAGCTGGCCAAGGACGGCACGTTCAAGTGTTTTGGAGAGAAAAGAAAGAAGGGATACTGGTCTGTAGTTGTTGACATCGGAGGGATTGAGTGTAGGTTTTTTCAGAAGGGGTGCAACTCTCACTCTCTTGAAGACGGAAGGGACGTAGCCAGCGGTCAGGGATGAGTTGATGAGCGAGGTGAGGTAAGGGAGAAGGTCTCCGGAAATGGTCTGGAGAAGAGAGGAGGGGATAGGGTCAAGCGGGCAGGTTGTTGGGCGGCCGGCCGTCACAAGACGCGAGATTTCATCTGGAGAGAGAGGGGAGAAAGAGGTCAGAGCACAGGGTAGGGCAGTGTGATCAGAACCAGCGGTGTCGTTTGACTTAGCAAACGAGGATCGGATGTCGTCGACCTTCTTTTCAAAATGGTTGACGAAGTCATCTGCAGAGAGGGAGGAGGGGGGGGGAGGAGGATTCAGGAGGGAGGAGAAGGTGGCAAAGAGCTTCCTAGGGTTAGAGGCAGATGCTTGGAATTTAGAGTGGTAGAAAGTGGCTTTAGCAGCAGAGAGAGAAGAGGAAAATGTAGAGAGGAGGGAGTGAAAGGATGCCAGGTCCGCAGGGAGGCGAGTTTTCCTCCATTTCCGCTCGGCTGCCCGGAGCCCTGTTCTGTGAGCTCGCAATGAGTCGTCGAGCCACGGAGCGGGAGGGGAGGACCGAGCCGACCTGGAGGATAGGGGACATAGAGAGTCAAAGGATGCAGAAAGGGAGGAGAGGAGGGTTGAGGAGGCAGAATCAGGAGATAGGTTGGAGAAGGTTTGAGCAGAGGGAAGAGATGATAGGATGGAAGAGGAGAGAGTAGCGGGGGAGAGAGAGCGAAGGTTGGGACGGCGCGATACCATCCGAGTAGGGGCAGTGTGGGAAGTGTTGGATGAGAGCGAGAGGGAAAAGGATACAAGGTAGTGGTCGGAGACTTGGAGGGGAGTTGCAATGAGGTTAGTGGAGGAACAGCATCTAGTAAAGATGAGGTCGAGCGTATTGCCTGCCTTGTGAGTAGGGGGGGAAGGTGAGAGGGTGAGGTCAAAAGAGGAGAGGAGTGGAAAGAAGGAGGCAGAGAGGAATGAGTCAAAGGTAGACGTGGGGAGGTTAAAGCCGCCCAGAGCTGTGAGAGGTGAGCCGTCCTCAGGAAAGGAGCTTATCAAGGCATCAAGCTCATTGATGAACTCTCCGAGGGAACCTGGAGGGCGATAAATGATAAGGATGTTAAGCTTGAAAGGGCTGGTAACTGTGACAGCATGGAATTCAAAGGAGGCGATAGACAGATGGGTAAGGGGGAGAAAGAGAGAATGACCACTTGGGAGAGATGAGGATCCCGGTGCCACCACCCCGCTGACCAGAAGCTCTCGGGGTGTGCGAGAACACGTGGGCAGACGAAGAGAGAGCAGTAGGAGTAGCAGTGTTGTCTGTGGTGATCCATGTTTCCGTCAGTGCCAAGAAGTCGAGGGACTGGAGGGAGGCATAGGCTGAGATGAACTCTGCCTTGTTGGCCGCAGATCGGCAGTTCCAGAGGCTACCGGAGACCTGGAACTCCACGTGGGTCGTGCGCGCTGGGACCACCAGATTAGGGTGGCCGCGGCCACGCGGTGTGGAGCGTTTGTATGGTCTGTGCAGAGAGGAGAGAACAGGGATAGACAGACACATAGTTGACAGGCTTACACAAGAGGCTACGCTAATGCAAAGGAGATTGGAATGACAAGTGGACTACACGTCTCGAGTGTTCAGAAAGTTAAGCTTACGTAGCAAGAATCTTATTGACTAAAATGATTAAAATGATACAGTACTGCTGAAGTAGGCTAGCTGCCAGAGGCTGCGTTGTTGACTATGTAGGCTAGCTGGCAGTGGCTGCGTTGTTGACACTACACTAATCAAGTCGTTCCGTTGAGTGTAATAGTTTCTACTGTGCTGCTATTCGGGGCTAGCTAGCAGTGTTGATTACGTTATGTTGCGTTAAAAGAACGACAATAGCTGGCTAGCTAACCTAGGAAATCGCTCTAGACTACACAATTATCTTTGATACAAAGACTGCTATGTAGCTAGCTATGTAGCTAGCTACGATCAAACAAATCAAGCCGTTGTACTGTAATGAAATGAAATGAAAAATGTGATACTACCTGTGGAGCGAAGCGAAATGCGACCGGATTGTTGAGTGCGGAAGTTCTGTTCGGTAGACGTTGGCTAGCTGTTGGCTAGCTAGCAGTGTCTCCTACGTTAAGGACAAATAGCTGGCTAGCTAACCTCGGTAAATTAAGATAATCACTCTAAAACTACACACTCTAAACTACACAATTATCTTGGATACGAAGACAGCAAAGACAACTATGTAGCTAGCTAACACTACACTAATCAAGTCGTTCAGTTGAGTGTAATAGTTGTGCTGCTAATCGGTAGACGGTGGACGTTAGCTAGCTGGCTAGCTGCAGGGCAGATGGCAGTGTAGACTGCGTTAGGACGACGAAATACGATAATTACGCAATTATCTATGATACAAAGATGGCTATGTAGCTAGCTAAGAAGAAATTGCTAAGATTAGACAAATCAAACCGTTGTACTATAATGAAATGTATAGAAATGTAATACTACCTGCGGAACGAGTGCAGATGCGACCGCTTGCATATCGCGGGGACTATTCGATGCTATTGCAGTCCGCCACAGGATGTTTTTGTGCTGGTCGAGGGCAGTCAGGTCTGGAGTGAACCAAGGGCTATATCTGTTCTTAGTTCAGCATTTTTTGGAATGGAGCATGCTTATCTAAAATAGTGAGGAAGTTACTTTTAAAGAATGACCAGGCATCCTCAACTGACGGGATGAGGTCAATATCCTTCCAGGATACCCGGGACGGGTCGATTAGAAAGGCCTGCTCGCAGAAGTGTTTTAGGGAGCGTTTGACAGCGATGAGGGGTGGTCGTTTGACTGCGGATCCGTAGCGGATACAGGCAATGAGATTTAGGGTTGTAGCTCGTGGGTTCCTTGATGATTTGTCTGAGATTGAGGGCATCTAGCTTAGATTGTAGGACTGCCGGGGTGTTATTAAACATATCCCAGTTTAGGTCACCTAACAGAAAAAACTCTGAAGCTAGATGGGGGGGCGATCAATTCACAAATGGTGAATAGATGGGGGGGAATAAGAAAATAACAAAATGAAACGTGAAGCTATACAAACGAGTGCTGACAGGCAACTACACATAGACACGATCCCACCAACACCAAAGCGACAATAGCTAAATATGATCCCCAATCAGAGACAACGATTAACAGCTGCCTCTGATTGGGAACCATATCAGGCCACCATAGACATTCAAATCACCTAGACCTACAAAAACCCTAGACATACATAAACCCTAGCAATACAAAAACTAGCGTACCCGCCCTAGTCACATCCTGACCTAACTAAAATGTATAGTAAAACTGTAAAAGGAATTTAACAATTCCTATATGTGTCCATTAGGGGGCAAAAGGCGCAGAATTTTAACTTTTGGATAAATAGCGTGCCCAATTTCAACTTCCTGCTACTCATGCCAAGAATATAAGATATGCATATTACTCATAGTTCTGGATAGAAAACACTCTGAAGTTTCTAAAACTGTTTGAATCATGTCTGTGAGTATAACAGAACTTATGTAGCAGGCAAAACACAGAGGACTAACTGGTCAGAATTTTTCCCCCCCTCTCTGTTCACTATATTGTCTTTGCCATTGGATATTTAATAGGAACCTATTTCCAGTTCCTACCTCTTCGACACGATGTCGCCAGTATTTGGAATATGGTTGAGGTTATTCCTTTGTGCTATGAAGAAGTAGGCCAACTCGGAACTGGGGACACTTTTGTGAAAAGCAGTGCTGGTTTATTTTCTTTTCTGTATTGAATACAGATTGTCCCGTCTAAAATTTTATCGATTATTAACGTTTAAAAATATCTAACGTTGTATTACAAAAGTAGTTTGAAATATTTTGGCAAAGTTTATAGGCAACTTTTGAAATATTTTGTAGCGACATTGCGTTTTTGTAAGCTGTTTTTTTCTGGATCAAACGTGCTTTATAAATGGACATTTTTGATATATATGGACGGAATTAATCGAACAAAAGGACCAATTGTGATGTTTATGGGACATATTGGAGTGCCAACAAAATAAGTTTGTCAAAGGTAATGCATGTTTTATATTTTATTTCAGCGTTTTGTGTAGCTCCTGCCATGCTAGGTCCTTTGTTTACTCATAGAGCAGATGTTCCAGGCTATCAGATAATAGCTTCTTATGCTTTCGCTGAAAAGCATTTAAAAAATCGGACATGTTGGCTGGATTCACAACGAGTGTAGCTTTAATAGAGTATCTTACATGTGTGATATAATAAGTTTGAATTTTATAGCATTTTTTTTTTGAATCTGGCGCTCTGCATTTCCCCCAGCAATTGGCCAGTTGAGACGCTAGCATCTTGGCTATCCATAAGAGGTTATTAATTAACCAATTCAATTAAAATCATTCTGTCTGTTTCTAAGAATTTGTAATATCCTTATTTGCATGAAATAGACAGAGACCAGTCTATCAAATTTAGCCAATAGTATTTATTCTCGGAGCGCGCTGCTCATAGAACCCTGTACAACAGTTTATATATCAAATATGACGTCATAGGTTATAAAATGTATCTCCCCCTCTCGACCAGGACAAAGTAGGTTCAAAAGTTAATTCCAACGTACTAGCGCACATATATGACACACAATATATCTGGATTATCTCCTGAAGTCTCACCATAGTTTATTACCACTTAGCAGACAGTTCCACATACGGAAAACCTGGAGAGGCTCTCGCTGTCTTATTTGATCGCCACAGAGTTATAGCTGAGTCGGTTCAAACAAAAGTTAATGATCCTCTTTACTTACTTTAGACACACACACACATTCCTTCTTCTACAATGGTCATTGTAGATCATTTATAATTACCCCTTATCCCTGCTACATAACCTCTTTCTTAGGAACTAACATTATTAATCAGATATTGTAAAACAGGGTAGAGTTGAATGAATTATAGTTCTATTTAAATGTAAATATTGTTTAGTCATTATTCATAAGATTCCTAACAAAAACATATATCTCAGGTCAGGGAGTGACAGTACACCCCCCCCTCCCCAAAGGTGGGGACTCCCGGCTGCAAACCTGAACCTATAAGGGAGTGTCCGGGTGGGCATCTACCCTCGGTGGCTGCTCCGGTTCTGGATGCAGCCCCCCTGCTTTACGCTGATCCCTCCGCCTTTGTAGAACTGGAACGTGAATCATCGCCGGAGGCCCCGGACTGGGAACCGTCGCTGGAGACCCCGGACTGGGGACCGTCGCTGGAGACCCCGGACTGGGGACCGTCGCTGGAAGTTCCGGGCTGTGAAACGTCGCCGGAAGCTCCGGACTGGGAACTGTCGCCGGAAGCTCTGGACTGTGGAGGTGCACTGTAGACCTGTGGAGGCGCACTGGTGGTACCAGGCTGGTGACACGCACCTCAGAGCGAGTACGGGGAGGAGGCACAGGACTTACTGGAATGTGTAGGCGCACTGGAGATCAGGAGCGTAGAGCTGGCACAACGCGTCCTGGCTGGATGCTCACTTGAGACAGGCAAGTGCGGGGTGCTGTTACAGGATGCACTGAGCTGTGCAGACGCACCGGAGACACAGTACGCAGAGCCGGCGCAGGATATCCTGGTCCAAGGAGGTGTACTGGAGACCAGGAGCGCTGAGCCGGCACCATCCATCCTGGCTGGATGCCCATTCTAGCCCGGCAAATGCGAGGAGCTGGAATAGAGCGCACCTGGCTATGAATGCAAACTGGAGACACCTTGCACATCACTGCGTAATACGGTGTCTGACCAGTCACACGCTCCCCACGGTAAGCATGAGGAGTTGGCTCAGGTCTCCAACCTGACTCAGCCAATCGCCCCGTGTGTCCCTTCCCAAAATGTTTTGGGGTTGCCTCTCGTGCCTCCCTCATTAGTGTAACTCTTCATAATGTCGCCGTTCCGCTTTCGCTGCCTCTATTTCTTCCTTCGGACGGCGATACTCCCCCACCTGCGTCCAGGGTCCTGCTCCATCCAGAATCTCTTCCCAGGTCCATTCCTCCTCGTGGGCACGCTGCTTGGTCCTTTTGTTGGTGGGATCTTCGGTCACGTTCGTTATAAGGATCAGACCAAGGCACAGCGTGGTATGCGTACATTCTTATTTATTTAAAGAATGAAACACTGAACAAACTAACAAAATAACAAAACGAAACGTGAAGCTATACAAACGAGTGCTGACAGGCAACCACACATAGACAAGATCCCACCAACACCAAAGGGAAAATGGCTACCTAAAGATCCCCAATCAGAGATAACGATAAACAGCTGCCTCTGATTGGGAACCACATCAGGCCACCATAGACATACAAAAAACCTAGACAATGCAAAAACTAGCGTACCCACCCTAGTCACACCCTGACCTAACCAAAATATATAGAAGAACAGAGATCTCAGGTCAGGGTGTTACATCATGTGGATGCTACCATGATTACGAATAATAATGAATGAATCATGAATAATGAATAATGACTAATAACAAAGTTATAGAGTGTCATGACGTTGGCCTGGGGGGTAGGTTTATGACAGTCTTAAATACCTCTTCCCCCCTTTTTCCTCTCTACCCTACTGAGGTTACATTTGCAAAACCCTTGGTTAACATAGAGATTCTGGGATAATCAGAAGGTGGGGGAAATGAACTATATTCTGGTAATCCGAACAATTGAACATATGCAGTGGTACTTAATGAATATGATGTCAGTTTGTTGTCATCTGAGACATTCTCATCAATGATAAGATGACATGAACTCTACAGTGGAAAGTCTACACAACAGAGTTATCGGATTCACATGGAATTGTTCAATTTAAATGTTTGAATATGAAATTATTTGTGATGGGATGAAATGTGATTTTAGCTTCTAAAATGTGAGATGTGGGTTTTCATAAGTTAGAGCTGCTCACTCAGTGGCCCGCCTCTGTGAAGGGACATGGGCTATAAAACCTTTCAAACACGCCCTCTTCTCCCTTCCTATATAAAGCCTTGACGACAACAGAACTTCCTGTTCCGATGAGGTAGGATGAAGGATCCTATGTCAGAATGGTTCTGCAGAACGAAGCCAACATCAGCATGAGCTTTGGTTGCGAATGGTATGAACTTTGAACTCTTATTCACTACAGAAGTGATACCTCCTAGCCGTTGAGTTAGCGACCTCAGCTGCAAACGCAGGTTAGGAAGGAACAGACAGAGTATCCCATCTACCACACAACGAGGTTACTACAACTTATCCAAGTGACCACCAGAGACATTCTTCAAAGGACAGAGGACTCGGTTTGGCAACACGGTCTTCCATCTACCACCAACCTACTGAAGCGCAGCTCAGAGTAAATATTTACTGCATTTTCCTTTTCCAAATGGGCGGTAATTTAGAATGCATAAGATACTATATTTACGATAGCACAGCTTCGCCTTTGTTCCTGTCTTCCCGCTCTTTCACTCAACCCAGCCCCTTTGCCTTTGTGTAACAAGCTGTCGTTGGAGGTCTGGATTATCTCCTGTCATATCTGTTCCGCCCGCTAGGGACGTTTTCCTATGACGTAAAGAATTATCCCGGTATATGTTATTCTGTGGGATTAGATAGGTATTTAGTAAATACATAATTAAACCCAATTTTGTATTGCTGATTCAAAAGTTCAAAGTTGTTAGCCAGGGTTCTTGCAGATAACCAAGAATTTACAACTTTCAGATTATGAGACTGAAGTAAAATGACGATTGATATTGACTGCTATTGATGTAAAATATTACTAGTTCTTTAAGAGTATATTCGGAAGATAACAGCTCTATAAATATTATTTTGTGGTGCCCGACTCTAGTTAATTACATTTACATGATTAGCTCAATCAGGTGATATTAATTATGGAGAAATTATTTTATAGAATAGCATGTCATAGCAATTAATCCTGCACAGCCAAAGACACGACAAGATGCTAACCTCCCCTGTTATTGGTAATGAAAAAATGCTAACCTCCCCTGTTATTGGTAATGAAAAAATGCTAACCTCCCCTGTTATTGGTAATGAAAAAATGCTAACCTCCTCTGTTATTGGTAATGAAAAAATGCTAACCTCCCCTGTTATTGGTAATGAAAAAATGCTAACCTCCTCTGTTATTGGTAATGAAAAAATGCTAACCTCCTCTGTTATTGGTAATGAAAAAATGCTAACCTCCTCTGTTATTGGTAATGAAAAAATGCTAACCTCCTCTGTTATTGGTAATGAAAAAATGCTAACCTCTGTTATTGGTAATGAAAAAATGCTAACCTCCCCTGTTATTGGTAATGGTGAGAGGTTAGCATGTTTTGTAGCCTCTGTTATTGGTAATGGTGAGAGGTTAGCATGTTTTGTTGTAGCCTCTGTTATTGGTAATGGTGGAGGTTAGCATGTTTTGTTGGAGTCTCTGTTATTGGTAATGGTGAGGTTATTGGCGATGAGTTGAAAATCAACCAGCCCCAGAATTTCCACTTCCTGTTTGGAAGTTTACCTGCCATATGAGTTCTGTTATACACACATACATAATTCAAACAGTTTTAGAAACTTCAGAGTGTTTTCTATCCAATAGTAATAATAATATGCATATATTAGCATCTGGGACAGAGTAGGAGGCAGTTCACTCTGGGCACGCTATTCATCCAAAGTGAAAATGCTGCCTCCTATCCTAAAAAGTTAATTTATGAATAGATATGGCAGGTTTCAGGACACTGTGTCTGAACATTTAGAAAAATATTCTGTCACTATTTGTCTGGTCACAGAGGAAGGCTGTTGCTTCTCAGCCAAACCCAACACATTATTTGTGAACGGGTAACAGCTTAAGCAGGGAAAGCTAAGCGTAACATTTTAATACAACCTGTCTGTCATTGTATTTCTCTGTTTCAGACTCGCTGGCTGTAAACTCACAGACACATCCTGTAAAGTGTTGGCCTCAGTTCTCAGTTCAAACCCCTCACATCTGAGAGAGCTGGATCTGAGTAACAATGACCTGAAGGATTCAGGAGTGAAGCTGCTCTCTGCTGGACTGGGGAATCCCCACTGTAAACTGGAGACTCTGAGGTCAGTATTCCTGTAGTTGGTCAACAAGTGAACTGTTCACCAGATCCACATGTATTTACCAGACACACGTAGTCCACACCATATGTGTTTGGAGAGTGAAGCTTACAGTTTTAAATGATGCTATGCTCCAGCATTTTGGATTTGAGATACAATGTTTCATATAAAGTGACAGTACAGAACGTCACCTTTCATTTGAGGTTAGTGGTGAGAGGTTAGCATGTTTTGTTGTATCTTCTGTTATTGGTAATGGTGAGAGGTTAGCATGTTTTGTTGTAGCCTCTGTTACTCTCTCACTCATTATTAGTCATTATTCATTCAATTCTTATGACTTATTCAAATAAGGGGACAAGACAGCTGTTTGAATTTAATATTATTTAACTTTGCAGGCTGTCTAGTCACAGAGGAAGGCTGTGCTTCTCTTCTCAATCAAAAACTATACATTTGACTACTTTAATAAACTTTAAGTTAATTTGTCTGAATGCTTCTGCAAATAGGGGGACTAGATAGCTTTTATTTTTATAAACAGTGAAACTGTTAAATAACAGTTAATAATACCCTCAAATAAAATTACTGTCACACTTGATCTAAAATGTTGCAGTACAGAGCTACATTTAAAATTTAAAATGGACTGTATACTCAATACAATCTAAATCTGATTCCTCACTGTCTAAATAGATATGGTGTGGACTGTATACTCAATACAATCTAAATCTGATACCTCACTGTCAAAATAGATATGGTGTGGACTGTATACTCAATACAATCTAAATCTGATACCTCACTGTCTAAATAGATATGGTGTGGACTGTATACTCAATACAATCTAAATCTGATACCTCACTGTCTAAATAGATATGGTGTGGACTGTATACTCAATACAATCTAAATCTGATACCTCACTGTCTAAATAGATATGGTGTGGACTGTATACTCAATACAATCTAAATCTGATACCTCACTGTCTAAATAGATATGGTGTGGACTGTATACTCAATACAATCTAAATCTGATACCTCACTGTCTAAATAGATATGGTGTGGACTGTATACTCAATACAATCTAAATCTGATACCTCACTGTCTAAATAGATATGGTGTGGACTGTATACTCAATACAATCTAAATCTAATTCCTCACTGTCTAAATAGATATGGTGTGGACTGTATACTCAATACAATCTAAATCTGATACCTCACTGTCTAAATAGATATGGTGTGGACTGTATACGCAATACAATCTAAATCTGATACCTCACTGTCTTCTGACTGATACTGCTTTTTAAACTGGTCTGGTCAGTCTACTCACATATTTGTACTATACATGTTTCTATCTGCAGGCAATACTTTGATCATTTATAATAAGGATAGATTAATTTATGAATAGATATGGCAGGTTTCAGGACACTGATGTATCTATATATATATATATATAGATATATATATATATAGATATAGATATGTACATTTTCACCACCAAAGAACACGAAATCAAATGTATTTTATAAAGCCCTTCGTATATCAGCTGATATCTCAAAGTGCAGAAACCCAGACGACACCCCCATACAGCAAATTAAGCAGGTGTAGAAGCACGTTGGAAAAACTCCCCTAGAAAGGCCAAAACCTAGGAAGAAACCTACAGAGGAACCAGGCTATGTGGGGTGGCCGGTCCTCTTCTGGCTGTGCCGGGTGGAGATTATAACAGAACATGGCCAAGATGTTCAAATGTTCATAGATGACCAGCAGGGTCAAAGAACAATAAACTGGAGCATCAGCATGGCCAGGTGGACTGGGGACAGCAAGGAGTCATCAGACCAGGTAGTCCTGAGGCATGGTCCTAGGGCTCAGGTCGAGAGAGTGAGTGAGTGCCTTGCCCCCCTACGCATAGATAATGGAGGCCAAGACAGGAGGGGTCAGGAGACACTGTGCCCCCATCCGACGATACCCCCGGACAGGGCCAAACAGGCAGGATATAACCCCACCCACTTTGCCAAAGCACAGCTCAAACAACACTAGAGGGATTTCTCTAACCACCAACCTACAACTCTGAGACACGGCCGAGTATAGCCCACATAGATCTCCACACGGCACAACCCAAGGGGGGGGGGGGGGGGGCGGGGGGCGGGGGGGGCAACCCTGACAGGAAGGTATCACGATCTCTTTCAATAATGACAGGAATGGAGGAGGCCTTTATCCCAGTGAGATTGCTAAGGCGAACACCGCCAGGTTTAGTTTTGCCCAACCTAGGTCGAGGCACAGACACGGTCTCAATGGGGATAGCTGAGCTGACTACACTGACTGTGCTAGTGGCAGGTTGGCTAACAGCCTGCTGCCTGGCCTGCACCCTATTTCATTGTGGAGCTAGAGGAGTTAGAGCCCTGTCTATGTTCGTCGATAAGATAAGAGCACCCCTCCGTCACTCCTCAACAGGCCAGGCTTGGTTCTGTTTGTGGGTGAGTCTCAGAAAGAGGGCCAATTATCTACTAATTATATATTTTGGGAGGGGCAGAAAACAGTTTTCAACCAGCGTTTGAGTAGTGAGACTCTGCTGTAGAGCTCATCACTCCCCCTAACTGAGAGGGGGCCAGAGACAATTACCCGATGCCGACACATGTTTCTAGCGGATTTACATGCTGAAGCTACCAGTGTGATATTAGTATGATTTGACTCTTTGCAGGCTGTCAGGATGTGGAGTTACAGAGGAAGGCTGTGCTTCTCTGGTCTCAGCTCTGAGGTCAAACCCCTCACACCTGAGAGAGCTGGACCTGAGTAACAATGACCTGAAGGATTCAGGAGTGAAGCTGCTCTCTGCTGGACTGGGGAATGCCCACTGTAAACTGGAGACTCTGAGGTCAGTGTTCTTGTAGTTGGTCACTGTTTAGAAACGAAGAGTGATTAAATACGAATAACAAAGTTGTTGAAGCACAAAGATCAGATAAAATGCTATCCTCCCCACTCCCTGGATTAATTTAGTATTGTTTAAAAACATGTTATCTACTCATTTAGAAAGAATTACTTCATCCACCATTTTAATATTGGGCAAAACAAACTGCAAATGCGTTAATTTGTAACGGCGTTCGTCTGTTGAAGGAAGAGAGTCGGACCGAAATGCAGAGTGTTTGTTACTCATGATCTTTAATGAACGAAAACGAAACGATACATGAAATAACTCAATACAAAAACAACAAACGGAACGAGAAACCTAATTACAGCCTATCTGGTGAAACTACACAAAGACAGGAACAATCACCCACAAAATACAAAGTGAAACTCAGGCTACCTAAATACGGTTCCCAATCCGAGACAACGAGAATCACCTGACTCTGATTGAGAATCGTCTCAGGCAGCCAAGCCTAACTAGACACACCCCTAATCATTCACAATCCCAATGCTATAAAACCCCAATACGAAAAACAACATATAAACCCATGTCTCACCCTGGCCTAACCAAACATATAACAAAAACACAAAATACAATGACCAAGGCGTGACAGAACCCCCCCCAAGGTGCGGACTCCCGGACGCACCTCAAAACCATAGGGAGGGTCCGGGTGGGCGTCTGTCCATGGTGGCGGCTCCGGCTCGGGACGTGGACCCCACTCCATTAAAGTCATAGTTCCTCCCCTTCGCGTCCTGGGATAATCCACCCTCGCTGCCGACCATGGCCTAATAGTCCTCACCCAGAACCCCACTGAACTGAGTAGCAGCTCGGGACTGAGGGGCAGCTCGGGACTGAGGGGCAGCTCGGGGCTGAGGGGCAGCTCGGGGCTGAGGGGCAGCTCGGGGCTGAGGGGCAGCTCGGGGCTGAGGGGCAGCTCGGAACTGAGGGGCAGCCCGGAACTGAGGGGAAGCCCAGTACTGAGAGGAAGCTCAGGCAGGTAGTAGGCTCCGGTAGATCCTGGCTGGCTGGCGGAACTGGAAGATTCTGGTTGACTAGCAGATCTGGAAGAGACTGGTTGACTGGCAGATCTGGAAGAGACTGGTTGTCTGGCAGATCTAGAAGATCAAGGCTGACTGGCGGATCTAGCTGCTTTATGCAGACTGACAGCTCTTTACAGACTGGCAACTCTTTGCAGACTGACAGCTCTTTGCAGACTGACATCTCTGGCTGCTTCATTCAGACTGGCATCTCTGGCTGCTTCATTCAGACTGGCATCTCTGGCTGCTTCATGCAGACTGACAGCTCTGGCTGTTCCATGCAGGCTGACAGCTCTGACTGCTCCATGCAGGCTGGCAGCACCTTGCAGACTGGCAGCTCCTTGCAGACTGGCAGCTCTGGCTGCTTCATGCAGACTGACAGTTCTGGCTGCTTCATGCAGACTGACAGCTCTGGCTGCTTCATGCAGACTGACATCTCTGGCTGCTTCATGCAGACTGACATCTCTGGCTGCTTCATGCAGACTGACAGTTCTGGCTGCTTCATGCAGACTGACAGCTCTGACTGCTCCATGCAGGCTGACAGCTCTGACTGCTCCATGCAGGCTGACCGCTCTGACTGCTCCATGCAGGCTGGCAGCACCTTGCAGACTAGCAGCTCCTTGCAGACTGGCAGCTCTAGCTGCTTCATGCAGACTGACAGCTCAGGCTGCTCCGAACAGGCAGGAGGCTCCGGCAGCGCTGTAGAGAAGGAAGGCTCTGATAGCGCTGAACAGGCGGGAGACTCCGACAGCGCAGGAGGGAAGGAAGGCTCTGGCTGTGCTGAACAGGCGAGGCGCACAGAAGGCCTGGTGCGTGGAGCTGGAACTGGTGCTACAGGATTGAGGACACGCACAGGAAGCCTGGTGCAGGGGGCTGCTACCGGAGGACTGATGTGTGGAGGTGGCTCTGGATAGACCGGACCGTGCAGGACCGAGCCTGCCCAAGCTTACCTGGCTCGATGCCCACTCTAGCCCGGCCAATAGGAAGGGCTGGTATGTGCCGCACCGGGCTATGCACCCGCACTGGAAACACCGTGGTGTCTGCCCGGTCTCTCTAGCCCACCGGTAAGCACAGGGAGTTTGCGCAGGTCTCCTACCTGGCATAGCCATACTCCCTTTAAGCACCCCCCCAATAATTTTTTTGGCCTGCTTTTCGGGCTTCCTTGCCAACCGTGTTCCCTCGTATCGTCGGCTCCTATCTCCGGCTGCCTCTGCTCTCCTTAGTGCCTCCACCTGTTCCCATGGGATGCGATCTCTTCCGGCCAGTATCTCCTCCCAAGTGTAACAACCTTTACCATCCAACACGTCTTCCCATGTCCATTGTGTGACGACCCTCCCACTCTTGTCTGCCGTATTCTGTCTTTGTTCTTGTTTCCTTATTAGGATGCCGGTGGGCGGAGTTGGGAGGGTCGTCAGCTACATGGGAAACACCTGGGCCAGGTGTCTCCCAGGATAAATAGACCTCTTCCACATTCATGGAGGAGACTCTCTCCATGCAGACACCTTTATAGATGTGGTTGTTTTTCTTGGTGTTTTTTTTGGTTGTTTGCTTTGGAACCTTTCAAGACCCTGCATTATCACATTCATGCAAAACACTCACTTACACTACTGACTACTGATTACAGACACAATTGTAATTTATACTTAGTTACTTATTTAATAAATATATATTTTATTACTCCTTATCTCCACGTTGTCTCCCTTTTGTTACGGGCTTTGAGCCGGTTCGTGACAATTGTCCGAATAGTTCATCCTCCTTTTGTCGCTGCCTGTTAACACGCTGCTCGGTCCGTGGGTGATTCTGTAACGGCGTTCGTCTGTTGAAGGAAGAGAGTCGGACCGAAATGCGGCGTGTAGGTTACTCATGATCTTTAATGAACGAAAACGTGATACATGAAATAACTACAACATATACAAAAACAACAAACGGAACGTGAAACCTATTACAGCCTATCTGGTGAACACTACACAGAGACAGGAACAATCACCCACAAAATCCAAAGCGAAACTCAGGCTACCTAAATACGGTTCCCAATAAGAGACAACGAGAATCACCTGACTCTGATTGAGAATCGCCTCAGGCAGCCAAGCCTATACAACAACCCTAATCAGCCGCGATCCCAAATACTACAAACCCCAATACGAAAAACAACATATAAACCCATGTCACACCCTGGCCTACCCAAACATATAACAAAAACACAAAATACAATGACCAAGGCGTGACATAATTATACCTCATATGAAACATTTGATCTGAAATCCAAAATGTTGGAGTACAGAGCCACATTGAAAATGTTAGCTTCACTGTCAAAATAGATATGGTTTGGACTGTATACTCAGTACAATCTGAATCTGATACCTCACTGTCTAAATAGATATGGTGTGGACTGTATACTCAATACAATCTAAATCTGATACCTCACTGTCTAAATAGATATGGTGAGGACTGTATACTCAATACAATCTAAATCTGATACCTCACTGTCTAAATAGATATGGTGTGGACTGTATACTCAATACAATCTGAATCTGATTCCTCACTGTCTAAATAGATATGGTGTGGACTGTATACTCAATATAATCTAAATCTGATACCTCACTGTCTAAATAGATATGGTGTGGACTGTATACTCAATACAATCTAAATCTGATACCTCACTGTCTGTCTTCTGACTGATACTGCTTTTTAAACTGGTCTGGTCAGTCTACTCAAATATTTGTTCTATACATTTTTCTCTCTTCAAGTAATATTTTGATATAATGAAACATTTATGAATAGACACTGACGTATCTGAACATTCACCACCAAAGAATAGCAGCGTGATTTTAATATAATTTTTATAATTTAAAAATATATAATTTTACTCTTTGCAGGCTGTCAGGCTGTGGAGTCACAGAGGAAGGCTGTGCTTCTCTGGTCTCAGCTCTGAGGTCAAACCCCTCACACCTGAGAGAACTGGACCTGAGTAACAATGACCTGAAGGATTCAGTAGTGAAGCTGCTCTCTGCTGGACTGGGGAATCCCCACTGTAAACTGGAGACTCTGAGGTCAGTATTCCTGTAGTTGGTCAACAAGTGATAACTGTTCACCAGATCCACATGTGTTTACCAGACACACATAGTCCTCACAATATGTGTTTGGACAGTGAAACGGACAGTTTTAAATTTGGTGCTTTGCTCCAGCATTTAGGATTTGAGATAGAATGTTTCATATCAGGAGACAGTACAGAATGTAACCTTTTATTTGAGGTTAATGGTGAGAGGTTAGTATGTTTTGTTGTAGACTCTGTTATTGGTAATGGTGAGAGGTTAGCATGTTTTGTTGTAACCTCTGTAACTCTCTCACTCCATTGTAATTCATTCATGATCTTTCTCAATCATGGCAGTCAGAATACTTATGAGTTCTTCAAATAGGGGGACTAGATACATAAAGTGCTTTTATTTCTAAATGGAGAAACAGATATGAATTAAAATACGCTTAATGTTTTCATCTGAAATCCAAAATGTTGGAGAATTTTACATTTTAAATTTAAAAAGTTAGCTTCACTGTCAAAATAGTGGAGTGTATACTCAATACAATCTGAATCTGATACCTCACTGTCTAAATAGATATGGTGTGGACTGTATACTCAATACAATCTAAATCTGATACCTCACTGTCTAAATAGATATGGTGTGGACTGTATACTCAATACAATATAAATCTGATACCTCACTGTCTAAATAGATATGGTGTGGACTGTATACTCAATACAATCTGAATCTGCTACCTCACTGTCTAAATAGATATGGTGTGGACTGTATACTCAATACAATCTAAATCTGATACCTCACTGTCTGTCTTCTGACTGATACTGCTTTTTAAACTGGTCTGGTCATTACAAAAATATTCGTAATATACATTTCTCTCCACAGGTTATATTTTGATAATATGTCATTTATAATAATGATACATTCATTTATGAATAGAAATGGTTTCAGGACGCTGATGTATCTGAACATTTTGAAAAAATATAATAACTATTTTCACCACCAAAGAATATCAGTGTGATTTTAATATGATTTGACTCTTTGCAGGCTGTCAGGCTGTCTAGTCACAGAGGAAGGCTGTGTTTCTCTGGTCTCAGCTCTGAGGTCAAACCCCTCACACCTGAGAGAGCTGGACCTGAGCTACAATCACCCAGGAGACAAGGGAGTCAGACTGCTCTCTGCTGGACTGGAGGATCCACACTGCAGACTGGAGAAACTCAAGTATGTAGAGGGTTTATGTGAATGTTCATATCAGACATGTTTGACTTATCAGGCTAGTTAAGACAAACATTCTAACCACCACTTGGACAAAGTTGTATGCTGACTGTGTCTGACTTTATTTGTGTCCTGTGTGAAACACACACACTCTTACACACAGGGTACATTTACACACAGTATACATACACACAAACAGGACACACCCATTCACAGGACACACGCATTCACAGGACACACGCATTCACAGGACACACGCATTCACAGGACACACGCATTCACAGGACACACGCATTCACAGGACACATGTATTCACAGGACACACGCACACACACACATTTAACACACACACACACATACACACACAGACTAACATTCTTACCAAAACAAAACTTGTGTGTGTGGGTCCAGTGTGTGTGTGTGCGTTCAGGTGTATCTCTCAATGACTGTCTGTTCTTCTGCTTACCACTACAGTGTGGAACATGGTGGAGAGAACAGAATGAAACCTGGGCTTAGAAAATGTGAGTGTTGACTGCTGTGAAGAATATGACTAAGAATAAGTCTTAATTCAAGTTAAGTCAAAGTCAAAGACCACCATTACTTACTTGGTCATATTAAATATCAGCTATCAGGGACACAAGTTTACAAAGAGTTGCTTTGACAATGTGCGCGCGTGTGTGTGTGGCGCTTTCGTGTTATATAAGAAATGTGTGTTTTTGTTCTTTGTTTTTGTTTTCTTCATACTGTGTGTGTGTGTGTGTGTAATTAATGTGAATAAGTGTGTTTTATATTACCATACAGTATAACATATTATCATTCAACAAGCCTCAAGATACATTAACTTCTCCTTTTGATACCTAGAAACATCTACATTAAATGAATTAGTGAAAAGTGAGTTAACATTCTAATGTGAATGATGATGATTTCTAATTTTGTGTCTGGTTTCATCCATCAGATGTCTGTGATCTCACACTGGACCTAAACACAATACACAGACACCTCTCTCTGTCTGAGGAGAACAGAAAGTTGACATGGAGGACAGAGGAGCAGCCGTATCCTGACCACCGAGAGAGATTTAATAAGGAATGTGAACAGGTGCTGTGTAGAGAGGGTCTGACTGGGCGCTGTTACTGGGAGGTAGAGTGGAGTGGAGGGGTTGATATAGGAGTGACATATAAAGGAATCAACAGGAGAAGAGACCTTTATGAATATTGGCTTGGATGGAATGACCAGTCCTGGAGTCTGTCCTGCTCTGACAACAGTTACAGAGCCAGACACAATAGTAATACCACTACCATAGACGTCCCCTCCTCCAGCACCCACAGAGTAGGAGTGTATCTGGACTGGCCAGCCGGCACTCTGTCCTTCTATAGAGCCTCCTCTTACACACTGACCCACCTGATCACATTCACCTCCTCATTCACTGAGCCCCTCTATCCAGGGTTTAGGCTTTATGATGATGAATACTCCTCATTGTCCCTGTGTCAGAAACACTGACACACACCCACACACCCACACACACACCCACACACCCACACATACACAAACACACCCACACTCACTGGACACACACACACACTGGACATACACACACACACTGGACACACACACACTAGACACACACACACACAGACACACACACACTGGACACACACACACACACACTGGACACACAAACACACACACACTGGACACACACTGGACACTGGACACACACACTGGACACACAAACACGCACACACTGGACACACACACTGGACACTGGACACACACACTGAACACATACTGGACACACACACTGAACACATACTGGACACACACATACTGGACACACACACACTGGATACACTCACACACACACACCCACTGGACACACACATAGGACACACTTGTACACACACATACACACACACACACTGGGGACACCTGTTCTCACACCACATTCTGGGGACACCACTTTCCTGACAACCTGGAGACAAGACGGAAACATAACAAAAAATAGAAAATAATCTATAATAAATACACCCCTTCAAATGTAATTGATTCATTGATATAAGGGTAGATGACATTGTGGGGACTGGGAAGGTGAACAATGTGGAGACCCAAGAGGAAACTCCTTTTTTGGCGTCAACAGGAAGTCCCATCGGGGACCAAGTTTCAACCAACTAATACAATTTGGGGACAATAGTGTCGGCTGTTGTTTAGGGCACAAGGGGAAGATGGGTTCTAATCTAGATCAGTTTGAATTGCCTTTCAGCATATCAGAACCCGCTAGAGAATGGGTTCTAATCTAGATCAGTTTGAATGGCCTTTCAGCATATCAGAACCCGCTAGAGAATGGGTTCTAATCTAGATCAGTTTGAATTGCCTTTCAGCATATCAGAACCCGCTAGAGAATGGGTTCTAATCTAGATCAGTTTGAATGGCCTTTCAGCATATCAGAACCCACTAGAGAATGGGTTCTAATCTAGATCAGTTTGAATTGCCTTTCAGCATATCAGAACCCACTAGAGAATGGGTTCTAATCTAGATCAGTTTGAATTGCCTGTCAGCATATCAGAACCCACTAGAGAATGTTGCCAGGTGTTATCTTTAGCATATCAGAACCCACCTTCCGGTTACTAGTCCAACGCTCTAACCACTAGGCTACCCTGCCGCCAGGGAGAGTGTGATGTCATATCGGTGACATATCGGTGACTGAAGATTCATTCTCCCAACACGTTTAGAAAAAGAGGGACTATGAGCAACTGTAAGCACACAGATGATGTTGGCAGGTGTTCCATAGGGATTATCCCTTTACAATTGCAATACTAGTTGTTCGCTCTGAGTCTCGCCGCTCTCGAGTAGCACCTACTGAAAAATAGAGTTTAAATATGTGGCTTGGCAGGAAGTGTTAACCCCTCTAATTCCCAGACCACAGGATACACACAAGGACTAATATGTCCATACGAACCATTTTGGTGTTAGTCAGCAATCTGGTGTTAAACTATGTTGACATGAAAAAGTGCTGGAAAAGCATGCAGACATTTCCGAATAGCAGAGACTAAAGAGACAAGTGGAGACAGGAACATCAAATCAGTCAATTTATCTAGGCAGGTTTCTAACCTGATCTTCCTGCCACTGCCTTCCGTATCATCACTGGTATGCTATGATGCTTGCATATACAGGATCTATTAAAGTGTCTACTCATATGTCGTACCTGCAGAACCGTCTGTGTTGTCTGTTGTGTTGTTCTCCTGAAGCCCCTGAAACACTCAGTTAGGCCTCATTTAAACACATGTCCATACATGTTCTATACATGTGCTTTTGTTGCTAAACTAAAGTCATGTGTTATAACTGGATACTAAACTAAAGTCATGTGTTATAACTGGATACTAAATTAAAGTCATGTGTTATAACTGGATACTAAACTAAAGTCATGTGTTATAACTGGATACTAAACTAAAGTCATGTGTTATAACTGGATACTAAACTAAAGTCATGTGTTATAACTGGATATTAAACTAAAGTCATGTGTTATAGCTGGATACTAAACTAAAGTCATGTGTTATAGCTGGATACTAAACTAAAGTCATGTGTTATAGCTGGATACTAAACTAAAGTCATGTGTTATAGCTGGATACTAAACTAAAGTCATGTGTTATAGCTGGATACTAAACTAAAGTCATGTGTTATAACTGGATACTAAATTATTTTTACATTTTAGTAAACACTCTTATCCAGAGCAAATAGGATTCAGTGTTTTGCTCAAGGAACAAACACATCAATAAGATGCATCTGGGCAGGTTTCTTTACTGATCTTCCTGCCATTGCCTCCCGTATCATCTCTAGAGCCAAGGGAAATACATTTATACCACATTCCACTGGTCACTACTGAAATCCTACGACATGCTGTTTGCACATACAGCATCTATTTAACTGTCTGCTCAAAGGGAATTTGTGTGTCATTAGTTAATATGTTATGGCTGAAAGTGAGAATTAAACAGGTTCCTAAAACCATCTGTGCCTTAAATTCTTTCATTCCACATCTACATGTTTACCTTGTGGTTCACACAACCTTCCAGGAGTGTCTTCGGTGAAGTCTGTATCACTCTCTTCCTCTGGCTCACACAACCTTCCAGGAGTGTCTTCGGTGAAGTCTGTATCACTCTCTTCCTCTGGCTCACACAACCTTCCAGGAGTGTCTTCGGTGAAGTCTGTATCACTCTCTTCCTCTAGCTCACACAACCTTCCAGGAGTGTCTTCGGTGAAGTCTGTATCACTCTCTTCCTCTGGCTCACACCACCTTCCAGGAGTGTCTTCAGTGAAGTCTGTATCACTCTCGTCCTCTGGCTCAACAAACTATGAAATACAAGCAATACTGTCTGTTAGCAGGGAGGGAGAAATAGGCAGGTTGGTCAGAAGAAGTCACCATGAGATTGTTACAGTATTTTCACAGCTGGATGAAAAGCCCGAAGTAAACTGCCTGTTACTCAGGCCCAGAAGCTAGGATATGCATATAATTGGTAGATTTGGATAGAAAACACTAGAAAACACAAGTTTTAAAAACTGTTAAAATAATGTCTGTGAGTATAACAGAACTGATATGGCAGACGAAAACCTGGGTATTTTCAATTGATACTATAAAGTATCTAATGGGTTCAGATTGCAGGTATTTCCACTGAATGTCAACAGTCGTTGTTTCAGGCTTGTTTCCAGCTTGTTTCCTGAAAAATGAAGAAGAATGAGACCTTTTTGTCAGTGGACTGAGGAGCTGGTTTGCGCCTGTGACCGATTGCGCGCCCTTCGTTGTTTTTCCTTTCTATTGAAGACCCTACAGTCCGGTTGAAATATTATCGATTATTTAGAGAATTGACAACCTGAGGATTAATTATAAACATTGTTTGACATGTTTAGACAAACTTTACCGGTACTATTAGAATGTATTCGTCTGCATGTTTTGACCGACTTGGAGCCAGCGGATTACTGAACAAAACGCGCCCCAAAAATTGAGTTTTTGGGATATAAAGAGGGACTTTATCGAACAAAACAAACATTTATTGTGTAGCTGGGACTCTTGTGACTGCAACCATATAAAGATCATCAAAGGTAAGTGATTAATTTTATCACTGTTTCTGACTTTTGTAATTCCTTTACTTGGTTGTAAAATGTTTGTATGCTTTCGTAAGCAGGGTGCTGTCCTCAGCTAATCACATGGTATGCTTTAGTAAATCAGGGCACTGTCCTCAGCTAATCACATGGTATGCTTTAGTAAATCAGGGCACTGTCCTCAGATAATCACATGGTATGCTTTAGTAAATCAGGGCACTGTCCTCAGATAATCACATGGTATGCTTTAGTAAATCAGGGCACTGTCCTCAGCTAATCACATGGTATGCTTTAGTAAATCAGGGCGCTGTCCTCAGCTAATCACATGGTATGCTTTAGTAAGCAGGGCGCTGTCCTCAGCTAACCACATGGTATGCTTTAGTAAATCAGGGCACTGTCCTCAGCTAATCACATGCTATGCTTTAGTAAGCAGGGCGCTGTCCTCAGCTAATCACATGGTATGCTTTAGTAAGCAGGGCGCTGTCCTCAGATAATCACATGGTATGCTTTAGTAAATCAGGGCACTGTCCTCAGCTAATCACATGGTATGCTTTAGTAAATCAGGGCGCTGTCCTCAGCTAATCACATGGTATGCTTTAGTAAATCAGGGCGCTGTCCTCAGCTAATCACATGGTATGCTTTAGTAAGCAGGGCGCTGTCCTCAGATAATCACATGGTATGCTTTAGTAAGCAGGGCGCTGTCCTCAGATAATCGCATGGTGTGCTTTCGCCATAAAGCCCTTTTGAAATCTGACAAAGCGGCTGGAATAACAAGAAGTTCATCTTTAAGCCGATGTATAACACTTGTATTTTTTATGAATGTTTATTTTGACTATTTCTGTATTTTGAATTTGGCTGTCTGTAATTTCACCGGATGTTGTTGAGATGGGTTGCTAGGAGAACGCCTGCGCCAGAAAGGCTAAGCAAGGCACTTAACCCTAATTTGCTCTAGGAGTGCCATAATACTATGGCTGGCCCTGTAAAACAACACATTACTCTGTATCCATCTGGTGTCTGTGACAATGAAACATTTTAAAAGCTAGCTAACATAAAGAAAATGACAGCATAGATGTTTTTATTACAGCAGTTAATTTAACAGTGCTGGTTATAAATCTAGTTGACATTCATCCAAGGACACCTTGACCTGCATTACATTCTCACTGCAGAAAAACATGCTCATGCACCCACCACTAGGAGGTGTCCACATGGTCTGATAAACTTTGTTGACATTCATCACAGGACACCTTGACTTGCATTACATTCTCACTACAGAAAGTGTTATCATTGTATGGACCAACCAGAAATGTCACATGTCTGTTGACATTAACCCTGGATGAGGAATGTGTGAACTATCTTGTCATCTTTGTGGGTAACCACATTGGAACATTTTAGTCTTTAAGGACTTGAACTAGCAGAACAGGTTTCAGCTAAGTATGGAGTCATTGTTTTCAGGAAGGTGTACCCAGGAGCAACAGGAGGCAGACTAAGTACAAGGGCAGACACCTGAACTACTGTCCTACAGATACACACAGCCACCTGAACTACTGCCCTACAAAGACAAACAGCCACCTGAACTACTGCCCTACAAAGACAAAGAGCATCTACACAAACAGACACCTGAACTACTGTCCTGCAGAGACAAACAGCCACCTGCACTACTGCACTACTAAGACAAACAGCCACCTGAACTACTGCCCTACAAAGACAAACAGCCACCTGAACTACTGCCCTACAAAGACAAACAGTCACCTGAACTACTGCCCTACAAAGACAAAGAGCATCTACACAAACAGTGAATCTGTTGAAAATTACTTTAAAGTTTGTTTCCTAGTCCATGCATATTAATCATGACCACTGATCTGACCTATGACCCCTAAGTACTGATACTGCACTATGCCTTGGTATGACCTATGACCCCTAAGTACTGATACTACACTCTGCCTTGGTATGACCTATGACCCCTAAGTACTGATACTACACTCTGCCTTGGTCTGACCTATGACCCCTAAGTACTGATACTACACTCTGCCTTGGTATGACCTATGACCCCTAAGTACTGATACTGCACTCTGCCTTGGTCTGACCTATGACCCCTAAGTACTGATACTACACTCTGCCTTGGTCTGACCTTAAACAGCTGTCTGGGTAATGAAACAGCAAAGAGCAGCATCTAGAAATCTAAATGTGTTGATCCAGATTTATTGTTGTTTTTCTGTTTGATGGAAACAGTTTGAGTTCTAACTATATTCCAACTGTATTTAATGGTGTTATGTAGTTGTGTTTTCATGGTTTGAATGCTGTATTATAGTAGGCCTAACCCTCACCATTTTCTGGTGATGGAGTGAGACACAGACAAGACACAGAGACAGCAACAGAAGAATAGGATGTGATGGAGAGAGACACCAGACAAGACTCAGACAGCAAAAGACGACACAGAAAAAGTGATGGAGAGAGGCAGAAGAGTTCCAGACAGATGTAGAATTTATGCCAAGACACATTGTAAGAGCTATAAAGAGAGAGGGAGAGAGAACAGGCAGAACCTGATATGTAAATGAGCAGAGCAAACGAAAGTAACTTTTGACGACCTGATGATCATTCAGACTCTGTTTCTATTGAGAGATAAAAGGTAAGACGACGATTGTTGTGTGTATTCATATAGTTGATGATATTGTTATGTGTATTCATATAGTTGATGATATTGTTATGTGTATTCATATAGTTGATGATATTGTTATGTGTATTCATATAGTTGATGATATTGTTATGTGTATTCATATAGTTGATGAAATTGTTATGTGTATTCATATAGTTGATGATATTGTTATGTGTGTTCATATAGTTGATGATATTTCTGGTGGACAGTGTTATAATAGTCCTACTCTCCTTAAAATGTTTTTTATATTAATTAGATGCGTGGGGTGAATTTGTTCTGTGCCCATCTGTGTTTCCCAAGGTGATCACTCCTACACTATCTAGAATCTAAAAGGGTTCTTTGGCTGTCCCCAAGGGAGAACCCTTTGTAGAACCCTTTTTGGTACCTTTTGGGTTCCATGAAGAATCCTTTCCACAGAGGGTTCTATATGGAAGCCAGAAGGGTTCTACCTGGCAACAGAACCCGTTTAGGTCACATTGAAGGGTTCTACCTGGCAACAGAACCTGTTTAGGTCACATTGAAGGGTTCTACCTGGCAACAGAACCCGTTTAGGTCACATTGAAGGGTTCTACCTGGCAACAGAACCCGTTTAGGTCACATTGAAGGGTTCTACCTGGCAACAGAACCCGTTTAGGTCACATTGAAGGGTTCTACCTGGCAACAGAACCCGTTTAGGTCACATTGAAGGGTTCTACCTGGCAACAGAACCCGTTTAGGTCACATTGAAGGGTTCTACCTGGCAACAGAACCCATTTAGGTCATTTAGGTCATTTTCATTGTACAGCGTTTACAACTGTCACGGTCGTTGTAATGGACGGACCAAGGCACAGCGTGTGTTGAGTTCCACATATTTATTTAAAGTGAAACTACTTCACAAAACAATAACCAAGCAACAAAACGTGACGACGTGGTGCAACACACACAGACACAAAACAACAATGGAGAACTGAAGCTGATCCCCAATTAGAGACAACAATAATCAGCTGCCTCTAATTGGGAACCATACCAAGCACACCAACATAGAAATAGGAAAACTAGAACACCCCCCTAGTCATGCCCTGATCTACAACACCATAGAGAACCAAGGGCTCTCTGTGGTCAGGGCGTGACAGCAACATTTTAAAACTGTTGGCTGTGGAGTAAACCAAGGGCTCTCTGTGGTCAGGGCATGACAGCAACATTTTAAAACTGTTGACTGTGGAGTAAACTAATGACTACAACCCAGGTTGTTGCCTACGACTCTGCATGTTGATACCTGCCTGATGCTGAAACCTGAATGTAGCCTGAGGGGTAAACTATGATACTAGCTAGATATACTGGTTTTCTAAAGTTAGCCAGCTTCAGTTAGCTTCACATTCCAGCTCAGGCCTCATCCATCAGAATATACAGAACAGAACAGAAAATATCTCAATGTCTTGACATGTTCTGGTTGTGAATTCAGGCTACTTTACATAATATAACATCTACACATTTTTTATTTTTTACCTTTATTTAACTAGTTAAGAAGAAATTCTTATTTTCAATGACGGCCTAGGAACAGTGGGTTAACTGCCTGTTCAAGGGCAGAACGACAGATTTGTACTTTGTCAGCTCAGGGATTTGAACTTGCAACCTTTCGGTTACTAGTCCAACGCTCTAACCACTAGGCTAGGCTCCACATCGCTAACAACCCACTACTATACATTATAACCTAGTCTACTTTACATAATATCTACATATCACTAACCACCCACTACTATACATTATAACCTAGTCTTCTTTACATAATATAACATCTATATATCACTAACAACCCACTACTATACATTATAACCTAGTCTACTTTACATAATATAACATCTACATATCACTAACAACCCACTACTATACATTATAACCTAGTCTACTTTACATAATATAACATCTACATATCACTAACAACCCACTACTATACATTATAACCTAGTCTACTTTACATAATATAACATCTACATATCACTAACAACCCACTACTATACATTATAACCTAGTCTACTTTACATAATATAACATCTATATATCACTAACAACCCACTACTATACATTATAACCTAGTCCACTTTACATAATATAACATATCACTAACAATCCACTACTATACATTATAACCTAGTCTACTTTACATAATATAACATCTACATATCACTAACAACCCACTACTATACATTATAACCTAGTCTACTTTACATAATATAACATCTCTTACCTGATGCAAATAACCTTTCTGAATGGATCAATGATTTCCCCCTCAAATCAATCATGTCCGTTTTAGCCCTTCTGTCTACATTCTCAGATACATTTAGAAAATAACAAAAGATCAGATTGAAAGACAATAAAAAGCCACTTTTGATTAATACAAATAAGTGTGAGACATGGCCTTGTGTTGCTGTACTGTCTAGAACTACCTTAACAAACAGTGACTTATTATTATTATTATTATTATTATTATTGTTGCTGTACTGTCTATAACTACCTTAACAAACAGTGACTTATTATTATTATTATTGTTGCTGTACTGTCTATAACTACCTTAACAAACAGTGACTTATTATTATTATTATTATTATTATTGTTGCTGTACTGTCTATAACTACCTTAACAAACAGTGACTTATTATTATTATTATTGTTGCTGTACTGTCTATAACTACCTTAACAAACAGTGACTTATTATTATTATTATTATTATTATTGTTGCTGTACTGTCTATAACTACCTTAACAAACAGTGACTTATTATTATTATTATTGTTGCTGTACTGTCTATAACTACCTTAACAAACAGTGACTTATTATTATTATTATTATTGTTGCTGTACTGTCTATAACTACCTTAACAAACAGTGACTTATTATTATTATTATTGTTGCTGTACTGTCTATAACTACCTTAACAAACAGTGACTTATTATTATTATTATTATTGTTGCTGTACTGTCTATAACTACCTTAACAAACAGTGACTTATTATTATTATTATTATTATTATTATTATTATTATTATTATTGTTGCTGTACTGTCTATAACTACCTTAACAAACAGTGACTTATTATTATTACAGACAGTTACCATGGAGATGAAATGTCACAACTACGTTTTCATGTGATGCATTAAATCATCTGATTGTTTCTGTTAGTAAATGTTTTATAAGAGATAATTAATAAATGATAACAATTGACATTAAATAATTACTGTGTTAACCACAAACAACATTTTGGGTCTCTGTTTAGGGGTCAGTGCTCTAAAATGAGTCTCTCTGGGGAGAGAGAGGAGGGGGGCCCTGCCTCTAAAATGAGTCTCTCTGGGGAGAGAGAGGAGGGGGGCCCTGCCTCTAAAATGAGTCTCTCTGGGGAGAGAGAGGAGGGGGGCCCTGCCTCTAAAATGAGTCTCTCTGGGGAGAGAAAGAAGGGGGGCCCTGCCTCTAAAATGAGTCTCTCTGGGGAGAGAGAGGAGGGGGGCCCTGCCTCTAAAATGAGTCTCTCTGGGGAACATGACACCAAAGCTAAGAGGTGAGATGACAATTTTTTATATCATTATTATGAATTTATTTCCAAAATGTTCACATTAGTTTTTTAATCAGAAATGGTTGCTTATGGGTACCTTCAATATTACTGATTTTTAACTAATATATTTTAGATGGGTAAATATATATATATATATTCACGTAGCTATCTTAATTAAGATGAAAGCACTTACTGTAAATCACTCTGGATAAGAGCATCTGCTAAATCAGGGTTCTCAATCCGGGGTCTGTAGAGGTACTGCAGGGGTTCTCAATCCGGGGTCTGGGGAGGTACTGCAGGGGTTCTCAATCCGGGGTCTGTGGAGGTACTGCAGGGGATCTCAATCCGGGGTCTGGGGAGGTACTGCAGGGGTTCTCAATCCGGGGTCTGTGGAGGTACTGCAGGGGTTCTCAATCCGGGGTCTGTGGAGGTACTGCAGGGGTTCTCAATCCGGGGTCTGCGGAGGTACTGCAGGAGTTCTCAATCCGGGGTCTGTGGAGGTACTGCAGGGGTTCTCAATCCGGGGTCTGTGGAGGTCCTGCAGGGGTTTTCAATCGGGGTCTGTGGAGGTACTGCAGGGGCAGAGGTACTGTCATGGGTTCTCAATCCGGGGTCTGTGGAGGGCAGGGGTCTGTGGAGGTACTCCGGGGTCTGTGGAGGTACTGGGGTTCTCAATCCGGGGTCTGTGGAGGTACTGCAGGGGATCTCAATCCGGGGTCTGTGGAGGTACTGCAGGGGGTCTCAATCCGGGGTCTGGGGAGGTACTGCAGGGGTTCTCAATCCGGGGTCTGTGGAGGTACTGCAGGGGTTCTCAATCCGGGGTCTGTGGAGGTACTGCAGGGGTTCTCAATCCGGGGTCTGTGGAGGTACTGCAGGGGTTCTCAATCCGGGGTCTAGGGAGGTACTGCAGGGGTTCTCAATCCGGGGTCTGTGGAGGTACTGCAGGAGTTCTCAATCCGGGGTCTGTGGAGGTACTGCAGGGGTTCTCAATCCGGGGTCTGCGGAGTTACTGCAGGAGTTCTCAATCCGGTGTCTGTGGAGGTACTGCAGGGGTTCTCAATCCGGGGTCTGTGGAGGTCCTGCAGGGGTTTTCAATCCGGGGTCGGCAGAGGTACTGCATGGGTTCTCAATCCGGGGTCTGTGGAGGTACTGCAGGGGTTCTCAATCCGGGGTCTGTGGAGGTACTGCAGGGGTTCTCAATCCGGGGTCTGTGAAGGTACTGCAGGGGTTCTCAATCCGGGGTCTGTGGAGGTACTGCAGGGGTTCTCAATCCGGGGTCTGTGGAGGTACTGCAGGGGCAATCCGGGGTCTGTGGGTGCAGGGGTTCTCAATCCGGGGTCTGTGGAGGTACTGCAGGGGTTCTCAATACCAGGGGTTCTCAATCCGGGGTCTGTGGAGGTACTGCAGGGGTTCTCAATCCGGGGTCTGTGGAGGTACTGCAGGGGTTCTCAATCCGGGGTCTGTGGAGGTACTGCAGGGGTTCCACGGCACCCTGACTGTACTCGTTGCAATGTTAGACATTTGATAGAATTTTCACATGACACGACCACTTTGCCTGCTCTTAATTATTACCTAATATAATGGAATGCATCTTTTAGACAATATAACCGTTATATCAACACTTCCATTGATCAACACTCTTCACTTCCGTTTAACAACTCTAAATATCTTTGGCATAGTAGGTATCAAGTCCCTTGCCAATAATGTTGCCTACAACGTTGCACACAATGTTCATTTTCATCGAACACATATTACGCCCTAGATGCCTTCAAATGCCCCATTTATATCCATCTGCCAAATTTAGGATTATTATTTAACAACATGATGTTGTGCTCCAAAGGGAGAACTTGAAATAACATGATGTAGATAATTAAATAACAACATGATGTTGTGCTCCAAAGGGAGAACTTGAAATAACATGATGTAGATAATTAAATAATCAGAAGAACAACGTGTTTATTATTATACACTCTTAGAACAGAAGGTTCCTTCTAGAACCAAAAAGGCTTCATTCACTTCCTTAATATATGGAACCACTAAAACATTATATATATATTTTTGGTTCAGTGAAGAAGAACCTCTAGAGATCTGATCAACGGAAGGTTAATGTTTAGAGGATGTGAATGAAGCAGCCTTTCAGTCATCAGATCTGGTGTTTTTTTCTGGTGTTTTTTTCCCGGCCCGGGATTTTAACCAGCCACCTTTTGGCCACAGCACCAACTCCTTAGCCGCTGGGCGAAAACCTGAGTTAATCAGCCAAAATGAAGACAAATTGATGTGCAGACATAAATGGTATGACTTATTACAATTATTATACATAAATCATTGCCAAAAGCACAAGACTTACTGTTGCATGTAGGTCTATATTATTAATGTATTGATCATATCAAATATCAAAACATTATTTTAACTACTCAAAGCAATTACATGTGGCTCAGGAACCACTGACTCACTGCATTATACCCGGGCACTAACCAGGGACCCTCTGCACACATCAACAGACGTCACCCTCGAAGCATCGTTACCCATCGCTCCACAAAAGCCGCGGCCCTTGCAGAGCAAGGGGAACCACTACTTCAAGGTCTCAGAGCAAGTGACGTCACCGATTGAAACGCCATTTAGCGCGCACCGCTAACTAAGCTAGCCGTTTCACATCCGTTACATCAGCACTTATACGACCAATTTTCTACTCTGAGACACTTTGGCGATATGGTCCCAGATCTCAACATATTGTTATAAAAAAACTTAAAATGTTTGTTTTACATAATAATAAAAAAGAATATTGTAATGACCTGACTAGATCATAAATGAACAATTGTCCAGACAGAGGCTTGAGTTTGCGAATTGACGGTTTATTGAACCAACTTTACACAGGCTACTGTTTGGGCCGTAGCACACGCCAAATAGATGACAGATAACCCACAAGCCAATCGTGACCTTCTCTTGTGAAGCCCAGATGTAAGAGAGAGAGAACAAAGGCTGAACCTGGTCTTAACTTCCAATGCCCAACCCCCCTCCACGCCACTCCGCCAACCACCAGGATGCCCGGCATCAGAATATTCCAGGCATTCCCGTGATTGGCAGATAGCAGGTTGATTGACATGTCGGACCCCGCGAACACCGGGTACTGGTCAGTACAACACAACCACCTCCTAGCCTAGCACATAACACACAGCTGTCTGTGCAGGTCGCTACACAGCCCCCCCACCACAAAGTCCCTCGTCCCCGAGGGAACAAACAAAGTCTCTGAAGCGACCCGGAGGTCTCCTTTGCCTGCGTGGCCGTGATGGTCGCAGAGTGCCCCTCTGGGAACCAGGGGATGAAGGCAGGGATATGGGGGACAAGGAAGCGGGAACGGGTAATACAGTCCGTGGTTCTGGGGAACCACGCGGTGACACAGGGGGGGGGAGACAGGGGGAGTGGGCTGTCTGGAGCCTTGTCTGCGGCACCTGAGGGTGGGTGCCTGGAGAATGTCATTGCCAGAGAGGGGAATTGTGGGGGTTCCTGGGGTTTGGGGAGAAGAGGCCCCTCTGTATGGGGCTAACCTGTCCCGGTGCAGTGCCACCTTTCTCCCCCTGGGAGGAAGCTGCATCCGGTACACAACCTCCCCTACCCTCTCCAGGACACTGCAGGGTCCCACCCAGTGACTGTCCAACTTGGGGCATCTGCCTTTTTTTTCCTTAGGGGCTGTAGACCCAGACCAGCTCCCCAGCCACAAAGTGCCTTCCCCGGGTGTGCACGTCATAGTTCCTTTTCTGCCTCACACCTGCATTCACCAGCTGCTCTCTGGCGAAGGTGTGGGCTGTCTCCAGGCGGTCCTGGAGTCTCCGGGCATACTCCGGCCCCGGAGGAACATGAGGGCTATCCAGGGGCCGACCAAACGCCATCTCCGCAGGGGTGCAGATCTCTCCCCAGCATGAGGAGGGCAGGCGTGCAGGAGGTGGAGTCTTGGACAGCGGAGCGGCATGCCATGAGGACCATAGGCAGGTGCTTGTCCCAGTCACGCTGGTGTTTGGAAGAGACGATGGCCAGCTGCTGTCCAAGCGTTTTGTTGAAGCGCTCCACAAGGCCATCACTTTGAGGATGGAGAGGAGTAGTGCGGGTCTTGTGCATACCCAGCCTCTCACACATGGTGGCGAACACACGGGACTCAAAGTTTCTGCCTTGGTCGCTGTGGATGGACTCTGCAGCTCCAAACCTGCTGAACATCCCCGCTGTCAGGGCGTCGACGATGGTCTCTGCCTCCTGGTCAGGCAGAGCATAGGCCTCGGGCCATTTTGTGAAATAGTCCATGGCCGTGAGCACCCAGCGGTTTCCACTGTCTGTGGTGGGGAACGGCCCAACTACATCCACTCCTACCCTCTCCATGGGAGCCCCCACTGGGAACTGTTGGAGCTGAGCATGAGAGCGGCCTGGGGGGCCCTTTCTCGCTGTGCAGTTGTCACAGCGGCGACAAAACTCCTCCACATCCCTCTTGTGCTGCCCCCAGTAGAAGCCCTGACGGAGACGGCGCAGTGTTTTTGTGACCCCAAAGTGTCCAGTCCCCACCCCCCCATGAGTACTCTGGAGCACAGCCTCCCGCAATGCTTTTGGGACCACCACCTGCCACCTCTCCTCTCCCGTAGCTGACTCCTTCCATGCCCGCTGTAGCACGCCATCAGACAGCCGCAGTCTCTCAAACTTCGACCACAACCCTTTGGTCGCGAGTGAGAGCGCTGTCACCTCTTACCATGGTGGCCTCACCTGCGCCTCTACCCACTGTAGCACTGGCTGTAGGTCTGTGTCCCGTCCCTGCTGCTGCTGCCATTCAGCCACGTCGACAGTCTGCAGCTCACAGCAGACAGGCCCGCTCGCCCGACACACTGAGGCACAGACACCCTCCTCTGCCCGCAGCTCTCTCTCCCGTCCCTCTCTCCGTTCACAGTGGCGGCAGCCGTCTGCAGTACAGGGCCGACGGGTCGCTACACAATTACTAATGTAAGCCACTGTAAAGACTGGGTTTAGTTGATTGTGCTGCACTGCGCGCATCCCCGTACAGAACTGTCCGAGTCCCCGTACAGAACTGTCCGCGTCCCCGTACAGAACTGTCCGCGTCCCCGTACAGAACTGTCCGCGTCCCCGTACAGAACTGTCCGAGTCCCCGTACAGAACTGTCCGCGTCCCCGTACAGAACTCTCCGCGTCCCCGTACAGAACTGTCCGAGTCCCCGTACAGAACTGTCCGAGTCCCCGTACAGAACTGTCCGCGTCCCCGTACAGAACTGTCCGCGTCCCCGAACAGAACTGTCCGCGTCCCCGTACAGAACTGTCCGCGTCCCCGTAAAGAACTGTCCGCGTCCCCGTACAGAACTGTCCTCGTCCCCGTACAGAACTGTCCGCGTCCCCGTACAGTACTGTCCGAGTCCCCGTACAGAACTGTCCGAGTCCCCGTACAGAACTGTCCGCGTCCCCGTACAGAACTGTCCGCGTCCACGAACAGAACTGTCCGCGTCCCCGTACAGTACTGTCCGCGTCCCCGTACAGAACTGTCCGCGTCCCCGTACAGAACTGTCCGCGTCCCCGTACAGAACTGTCCGCGTCCCCGTACAGAACTGTCCGCGTCCCCGTACAGAACTGTCCGCGTCCCCGAACAGAACTGTCCGCGTCCCGTACAGAACTGTCCGCGTCCCGTACAGAACTGTCCGAGTCCCGTACAGAACTGTCCGAGTCCCGTACAGAACTGTCCGCGTCCCGTACAGAACTGTCCGCGTCCCGTACAGAACTGTCCCCGCACAGAACTGCGTCCCCGTACAGAACTGTCCGAGTCCCCGTACAGAACTGTCCGCGTCCCGTACAGAACTGTCCGCGTCCCCGTACAGAACTGTCCGCGTCCCGTACAGAACTGTCCGCGTCCCCGTACAGAACTGTCCGCGTCCCCGTACAGAACTGTCCGCGTCCCCGTACAGAACTGTCCGCGTCCCCGTACAGAACTGTCCGCGTCCCCGTACAGAACTGTCCGCGTCCCGTACAGAACTGTCCGCGTCCCGTACAGAACTGTCCGCGTCCCGTACAGAACTGTCCGCGTCCCCGTACAGAACTGTCCGCGTCCCGTACAGAACTGTCCGCGTCCCGTACAGAACTGTCCGCGTCCCGTACAGAACTGTCCGCGTCCCGTACAGAACTGTCCGCGTCCCGTACAGAACTGTCCGCGTCCCGTACAGAACTGTCCGCGTCCCCGTACAGAACTGTCCGCGTCCCGAACAGAACTGTCCGCGTCCCCGTACAGAACTGTCCGCGTCCCGTACAGAACTGTCCGCGTCCCGTACAGAACTGTCCGCGTCCCGTACAGAACTGTCCCCGTACAGAACTGTCCGCGTCCCGTACAGAACTGTCCGCGTCCCGAACAGAACTGTCCGCGTCCCGTACAGAACTGTCCGCGTCCCGTACAGAACTGTCCGCGTCCCCGTACAGAACTGTCCGCGTCCCGTACAGAACTGTCCGCGTCCCGTACAGAACTGTCCGCGTCCCGTACAGAACTGTCCGCGTCCCGTACAGAACTGTCGCGTCCCGTACAGAACTGTCCGCGTCCCCGTACAGAACTGTCCGCGTCCCGTACAGAACTGTCCGCGTCCCCGTACAGAACTGTCCGCGTCCCGTACAGAACTGTCCGCGTCCCCGTACAGAACTGTCCGCGTCCCGTACAGAACTGTCCGCGTCCCGTACAGAACTGTCCGTCCCGTACAGAACTGTCCGCGTCCCCGTACAGAACTGTCCGCGTCCCGTACAGAACTGTCCGCGTCCCGTACAGAACTGTCCGCGTCCCGTACAGAACTGTCCGCGTCCCCGTACAGAACTGTCCGCGTCCCGTACAGAACTGTCGCGTCCCGTACAGAACTGTCCGCGTCCCGTACAGAACTGTCCGCGTCCCCGTCCCCGTACAGAACTGTCCGCGTCCCGTACAGAACTGTCAGCGTCCCGTACAGAACTGTCCGCGTCCCGTACAGAACTGTCCGCGTCCCGTACAGAACTGTCCGCGTCCCGTACAGAACTGTCCGCGTCCCCGTACAGAACTGTCCGCGTCCCGTACAGAACTGTCCGCGTCCCGTACAGAACTGTCCGCGTCCCCGTACAGAACTGTCCGCGTCCCGTCAGAACTGTCCGCGTCCCGTACAGAACTGTCAGCGTCCCGTACAGAACTGTCGAGTCCCGTACAGAACTGTCCGCGTCCCGTACAGAACTGTCCGCGTCCCGTACAGAACTGTCCGCGTCCCGTACAGAACTGTCGTCCCGTACAGAACTGTCCGCGTCCCGTACAGAACTGTCCGCGTCCCGTACAGAACTGTCCGCGTCCCCGAACAGAACTGTCCGCGTCCCCGTACAGAACTGTCCGCGTCCCCGAACAGAACTGTCCGCGTCCCGTACAGAACTGTCCGCGTCCCGTACAGAACTGTCCGCGTCCAACGAACAGAACTGTCCGAGTCCCCGTACAGAACTGTCCGCGTCCCCGTACAGAACTGTCCGCGTCCCGTACAGAACTGTCCGCGTCCCGTACCCGTACAGAACTGTCCGCGTCCCGTACAGAACTGTCCGCGTCCCGTACAGAACTGTCCAGCGTCCCGTACAGAACTGTCAGCGTCCCGTACAGAACTGTCCGCGTCCCCGTACAGAACTGTCCGCGTCCCGTACAGAACTGTCCGCGTCCCGTACAGAACTGTCCGCGTCCAAGAACAGAACTGTCCGAGTCCCGTACAGAACTGTCAGCGTCCCGTACAGAACTGTCCGCGTCCCGTACAGAACTGTCCGCGTCCCGTACAGAACTGTCCGCGTCCCGTACAGAACTGTCCGCGTCCCCGAACAGAACTGTCCGAGTCCCGTACAGAACTGTCCGCGTCCCGTACAGAACTGTCGCGTCCCGTACAGAACTGTCCGCGTCCCGTACAGAACTGTCCGCGTCCCCGTACAGAACTGTCCGCGTCCCGTACAGAACTGTCCGCGTCCCGTACAGAACTGTCCGCGTCCCCGTACAGAACTGTCCGCGTCCCGTACAGAAACAGAACTGTCCGCGTCCCGTACAGAACTGTCCGCGTCCCGTACAGAACTGTCCGCGTCCCCGTACAGAACTGTCCGCGTCCCCGTACAGAACTGTCCGCGTCCCCGTACAGAACTGTCCGAGTCCCCGTACAGAACTGTCCGCGTCCCCGTACAGAACTGTCCGCGTCCCGTACAGAACTGTCCGCGTCCCGTACAGAACTGTCCGCGTCCCGTACAGAACTGTCCGAGTCCCGTACAGAACTGTCCGCGTCCCGTACAGAACTGTCCGCGTCCCGTACAGAACTGTCCGCGTCCCGTACAGAACTGTCCGAGTCCCCGTACAGAACTGTCCAGCGTCCCGTACAGAACTGTCCGCGTCCCGTACAGAACTGTCCCGTACAGAACTGTCCCGTCCCGTACAGAACTGTCCGCGTCCCGTACAGAACTGTCCGAGTCCCGTACAGAACTGTCCGCGTCCCGTACAGAACTGTCCGCGTCCCGTACAGAACTGTCCGCGTCCCCGTACAGAACTGTCCGCGTCCCGTACAGTACTGTCCGAGTCCCCGTACAGAACTGTCCGAGTCCCCGTACAGAACTGTCCGCGTCCCGTACAGAACTGTCCGCGTCCCCGTACAGAACTGTCCGCGTCCCGTACAGAACTGTCCGCGTCCCCGTACAGAACTGTCCGCGTCCCCGTACAGAACTGTCCGCGTCCCCGTACAGAACTGTCCGCGTCCCGTACAGAACTGTCCGCGTCCCCGTACAGAACTGTCCGCGTCCCGTACAGAACTGTCCGCGTCCCGTACAGAACTGTCCGAGCGTCCCCGTACAGAACTGTCCGCGTCCCCGTACAGAACTGTCCGCGTCCCCGTACAGAACTGTCCGAGTCCCCGTACAGAACTGTCCGCGTCCCCGTACAGAACTGTCCGCGTCCCCGTACAGAACTGTCCGCGTCCCCGTACAGTACTGTCCGCGTCCCCGTACAGAACTGTCCGCGTCCAAGAACAGAACTGTCCGAGTCCCCGTACAGAACTGTCCGCGTCCCGTACAGAACAGCGTCCCGTACAGAACTGTCCGCGTCCCGTACAGAACTGTCCGCGTCCCGTACAGAACTGTCCGCGTCCCGTACAGAACTGTCGAGTCCCGTACAGAACTGTCCGCGTCCCGTACAGAACTGTCCGCGTCCCGTACAGAACTGTCCGCGTCCCGTACAGAACTGTCCGCGTCCCCGTACAGAACTGTCCGCGTCCCCGTACAGAACTGTCCGCGTCCCGTACAGAACTGTCCGCGTCCCGTACAGAACTGTCGCGTCCCGTACAGAACTGTCGCGCCCCCGTACAGAACTGTCCGCGTCCCGTACAGAACTGTCCGCGTCCCGTACAGAACTGTCCGCGTCCCGTACAGAACTGTCCGCGTCCCCGTACAGAACTGTCCGCGTCCCGTACAGAACTGTCCGCGTCCCGTACAGAACTGTCCGCGTCCCGTACAGAACTGTCCGAGTCCCGTACAGAACTGTCCGCGTCCCGTACAGAACTGTCGCGTCCCGTACAGAACTGTCCGCGTCCCGTACAGAACTGTCCGCGTCCCGTACAGAACTGTCCGGCGTCCCGTACAGAACTGTCCGCGTCCCGTACAGAACTGTCCGCGTCCCGTACAGAACTGTCCGCGTCCCGTACAGAACTGTCCGCGTCCCGTACAGAACTGTCCGCGTCCCGTACAGAACTGTCCGCGTCCCCGTACAGAACTGTCCGCGTCCCCGTACAGAACTGTCCGCGTCCCCGTACAGAACTGTCCGCGTCCCGTACAGAACTGTCCGCGTCCCGTACAGAACTGTCCGCGTCCCGAACAGAACTGTCCGAGTCCCGTACAGAACTGTCCGCGTCCCGTACAGAACTGTCCGCGTCCCGTACAGAACTGTCCGAGTCCCCGTACAGAACTGTCCGCGTCCCCGTACAGAACTGTCCGCGTCCCCGTACAGAACTGTCGCGTCCCGTACAGAACTGTCCGCGTCCCGTACAGAACTGTCCGCGTCCCGTACAGAACTGTCCGCGTCCCGTACAGAACTGTCCGCGTCCCGTACAGAACTGTCCGCGTCCCGTACAGAACTGTCCGCGTCCCGTACAGAACTGTCCGCGTCCCGTACAGAACTGTCAGCGTCCCGTACAGAACTGTCCGAGTCCCGTACAGAACTGTCCGCGTCCCGTACAGAACTGTCCGCGTCCCGTACAGAACTGTCCGCGTCCCGTACAGAACTGTCCGCGTCCCGTACAGAACTGTCCGCGTCCCGTACAGAACTGTCCGCGTCCCGTACAGAACTGTCAGCGTCCCGTACAGAACTGTCCGCGTCCCCGTACAGAACTGTCAGCGTCCCGTACAGAACTGTCCGCGTCCCGAACAGAACTGTCCGAGTCCCGTACAGAACTGTCCGCGTCCCGTACAGAACTGTCCGCGTCCCCGTACAGAACTGTCGCGTCCCGTACAGAACTGTCCGCGTCCCCGTACAGAACTGTCGCGTCCCGTACAGAACTGTCCGCGTCCCCCGTACAGAACTGTCCGCGTCCCGTACAGAACTGTCCGCGTCCCCGTACAGAACTGTCCGCGTCCCCGTACAGAACTGTCCGCGTCCCGTACAGAACTGTCCGCGTCCCGTACAGAACTGTCCAGCGTCCCGTACAGAACTGTCCGCGTCCCGTACAGAACTGTCCGCGTCCCGTACAGAACTGTCCGCGTCCCGTACAGAACTGTCGCGTCCCCGTACAGAACTGTCCGCGTCCCGTACAGAACTGTCCGCGTCCCGTACAGAACTGTCCGCGTCCCGTACAGAACTGTCCGCGTCCCCGTACAGAACTGTCCGCGTCCCGTACAGAACTGTCCGCGTCCCGAACAGAACTGTCCGCGTCCCGTACAGAACTGTCCGCGTCCCGTACAGAACTGTCCGCGTCCCGTACAGAACTGTCCGCGTCCCGTACAGAACTGTCCGCGTCCCGTACAGAACTGTCCGCGTCCCGTACAGAACTGTACAGAACTGTCCCGTACAGAACTGTCGCGTCCCCGTACAGAACTGTCCGCGTCCCGTACAGAACTGTCCGCGTCCCGTACAGAACCCGTACAGAACTGTCCGCGTCCCGTACAGAACTGTCCGCGTCCCGTACAGAACTGTCCGCGTCCCGTACAGAACTGTCCCGTCCCGTACAGAACTGTCCGCGTCCCGTACAGAACTGTCCGCGTCCCGTACAGAACTGTCCGCGTCCCGTACAGAACTGTCCGCGTCCCGTACAGAACTGTCCGAGTCCCCGTACAGAACTGTCCGCGTCCCCGTACAGAACTGTCCGCGTCCCGTACAGAACTGTCCGCGTCCCGTACAGAACTGTCCGCGTCCCGTACAGAACTGTCAGCGTCCCGTACAGAACTGTCCGCGTCCCGTACAGAACTGTCCCGCGTCCCGTACAGAACTGTCAGCGTCCCGTACAGAACTGTGTCCCGTACAGAACTGTCCGCGTCCCGTACAGAACTGTCCGCGTCCCGTACAGTACTGTCCGCGTCCCCGTACAGAACTGTCGCGTCCCGTACAGAACTGTCCGCGTCCCGTACAGAACTGTCCGCGTCCCGTACAGAACTGTCCAGCGTCCCGTACAGAACTGTCCGCGTCCCCGTACAGAACTGTCAGCGTCCCGTACAGAACTGTCCGCGTCCCGTACAGAACTGTCCGCGTCCCGTACAGAACTGTCCGCGTCCAGAACTGTCCGCGTCCAGAACTGTCCGCGTCCCGTACCAGCGTCCCCGTACAGAACTGTCGCGTCCCGTACAGAACTGTCCGCGTCCCGTACAGAACTGTCCGCGTCCCGTACAGAACTGTCCGCGTCCCGTACAGAACTGTCCGCGTCCCGTACAGAACTGTCCCGTACAGAACTGTCCGCGTCCCGTACAGAACTGTCCGCGTCCCGTACAGAACTGTCCGCGTCCCGTACAGAACTGTCCGCGTCCCCGTACAGAACTGTCCGCGTCCCCGTACAGAACTGTCCGAGTCCCGTACAGAACTGTCCGCGTCCCGTACAGAACTGTCCGCGTCCCCGTACAGAACTGTCCGTCCCGTACAGAACTGTCAGCGTCCCGTACAGAACTGTCAGCGTCCCGTACAGAACTGTCAGCGTCCCGTACAGAACTGTCGCGTCCCGTACAGAACTGTCAGCGTCCCGTACAGAACTGTCAGCGTCCCGTACAGAACTGTCCGCGTCCCGTACAGAACTGTCCGCGTCCCGTACAGAACTGTCGCGTCCCGTACAGAACTGTCAGCGTCCCGTACAGAACTGTCGCGTCCCGTACAGAACTGTCCGCGTCCCGTACAGAACTGTCCGCGTCCCGTACAGAACTGTCGCGTCCCGTACAGAACTGTCAGCGTCCCGTACAGAACTGTCAGCGTCCCGTACAGAACTGTCCGCGTCCCGTCAGAACCCGTACAGAACTGTCCGCGTCCCGTACAGAACTGTCCGCGTCCCGTACAGAACTGTCCGCGTCCCCGTACAGAACTGTCCGCGTCCCGTACAGAACTGTCCGCGTCCCGTACAGAACTGTCGCGTCCCGTACAGAACTGTCGCGCGTCCCGTACAGAACTGTCCGCGTCCCGTACAGAACTGTCCCGTACAGTCCCCGTACGTACAGAACTGTCCGCGTCCCGAACAGAACTGTCGCGTCCCGTACAGAACTGTCCGCGTCCCGTACAGAACTGTCCGCGTCCCGTACAGAACTGTCCGCGTCCCAGAACTGTCCGCGTCCCGTACAGAACTGTCCGCGTCCCGTACAGAACTGTCCGCGTCCCCGTACAGAACTGTCCGCGTCCCCGTACAGAACTGTCCGAGTCCCGTACAGAACTGTCCGCGTCCCGTACAGAACTGTCCGCGTCCCGTACAGAACTGTCCGCGTCCCGTACAGAACTGTCCGAGCGTCCCGTACAGAACTGTCCGCGTCCCGTACAGAACTGAACGTCCCGTACAGAACTGTCCCGTCCCGTACAGAACTGTCCGCGTCCCCGTACAGAACTGTCGCGTCCCGTACAGAAACAGAACTGTCCGCGTCCCGTACAGAACTGTCCGCGTCCCGTACAGAACTGTCCGCGTCCCCAGAACTGTCCGCGTACAGAACTGTCCGCGTCCCGTACAGAACTGTCCGCGTCCCGTACAGAACTGTCCGCGTCCCCGTACAGAACTGTCCGCGTCCCGTACAGAACTGTCCGCGTCCCGTACAGAACTGTCGCGTCCCGTACAGAACTGTCCGCGTCCCGTACAGAACTGTCCGCGTCCCGTACAGAACTGTCCGCGTCCCCGTACAGAACTGTCCGCGTCCCGTACAGAACTGTCCGCGTCCCGTACAGAACTGTCAGCGTCCCGTACAGAACTGTCCGCGTCCCGTACAGAACTGTCAGCGTCCCGTACAGAACTGTCAGCGTCCCGTACAGAACTGTCCGCGTCCCGTACAGAACTGTCCGCGTCCCCGTACAGAACTGTCCGCGTCCCGTACAGAACTGTCCGCGTCCCGTACAGAACTGTCCGCGTCCCGTACAGAACTGTCCGCGTCCCCGTACAGAACTGTCGCGTCCCGTACAGAACTGTCCGCGTCCCCGTACAGAACTGTCCGCGTCCCGTACAGAACTGTCCGCGTCCCGTACAGAACTGTCCGCGTCCCGAACAGAACTGTCCGCGTCCCGTACAGAACTGTCCGCGTCCCCGTACAGAACTGTCCGCGTCCCGTACAGAACTGTCCGCGTCCCGTACAGAACTGTCCGCGTCCCGTACAGAACTGTCCGCGTCCCCAGAACTGTCCGCGTCCCGTACAGAACTGTCCGCGTCCCGTACAGAACTGTCCGCGTCCCGTACAGAACTGTCCGCGTCCCCGTACAGAACTGTCCGCGTCCCGTACAGAACTGTCAGCGTCCCGTACAGAACTGTCCGCGTCCCCGTACAGAACTGTCCGCGTCCCCGTACAGAACTGTCCGCGTCCCGTACAGAACTGTCCGCGTCCCGTACAGAACTGTCCGCGTCCCGTACAGAACTGTCGCGTCCCGTACAGAACTGTCCGCGTCCCGTACAGAACTGTCCGCGTCCCCCGTACAGAACTGTCCGCGTCCCGTACAGAACTGTCCGCGTCCCGTACAGAACTGTCCGCGTCCCGTACAGAACTGTCCGAGTCCCCGTACAGAACTGTCCGCGTCCCGTACAGAACTGTCCGCGTCCCGTACAGAACTGTCCGCGTCCCGTACAGAACTGTCCGCGTCCCGTACAGAACTGTCCAGCGTCCCGTACAGAACTGTCCGCGTCCCGTACAGAACTGTCCGCGTCCCGTACAGAACTGTCCGCGTCCCGTACAGAACTGTCCGCGTCCCGTACAGAACTGTCCGCGTCCCGTACAGAACTGTCCCGTACAGAACTGTCCGCGTCCCGTACAGAACTGTCCGCGTCCCGTACAGAACTGTCCGCGTCCCCGTACAGAACTGTCCGCGTCCCGTACAGAACTGTCCGCGTCCCCAGAACTGAGCGTCCCGTACAGAACTGTCCGCGTCCCGTACAGAACTGTCCGCGTCCCGTACAGAACTGTCCGCGTCCCGTACAGAACTGTCGCGTCCCGTACAGAACTGTCCGCGTCCCGTACAGAACTGTCCGCGTCCCCGTACAGAACTGTCCGCGTCCCCGTACAGAACTGTCCGCGTCCCGTACAGAACTGTCCGCGTCCCGTACAGAACTGTCCGCGTCCCCGTACAGAACTGTCCGCGTCCCGTACAGAACTGTCCGCGTCCCGTACAGAACTGTCGCGTCCCCGTACAGAACTGTCCGCGTCCCCGTACAGAACTGTCCGCGTCCCCGAACAGAACTGTCCGCGTCCCGTACAGAACTGTCGCGTCCCGTACAGAACTGTCGCGTCCCGTACAGAACCCCGTACAGAACTGTCCGCGTCCCGTACAGAAACAGAACTGTCCGCGTCCCGTACAGAACTGTCCGCGTCCCGTACAGAACTGTCCGCGTCCCGTACAGAACTGTCCGCGTCCCGTACAGAACTGTCCGCGTCCCGTACAGAACTGTCGCGTCCCGTACAGAACTGTCGCGTCCCGTACAGAACTGTCCGCGTCCCGTACAGAACTGTCCGCGTCCCGTACAGAACTGTCCGCGTCCCGTACAGAACTGTCCGCGTCCCGTACAGAACTGTCCGCGTCCCCGTACAGAACTGTCCGCGTCCCCGTACAGAACTGTCCGCGTCCCGTACAGAACTGTCCGCGTCCCGTACAGAACTGTCCGCGTCCCGTACAGAACTGTCCGCGTCCCGTACAGAACTGTCCGCGTCCCCGTACAGAACTGTCCGCGTCCCCGTACAGAACTGTCCGCGTCCCCGTACAGAACTGTCCGCGTCCCGTACAGAACTGTCCGCGTCCCGAACAGAACTGTCCGAGTCCCGTACAGAACTGTCCGCGTCCCGTACAGAACTGTCCGCGTCCCGCAGAACTGTCCCGCCCCCGTACAGAACTGTCCGCGTCCCGTACAGAACTGTCCGCGTCCCGTACAGAACTGTCCGCGTCCCGTACAGAACTGTCCGCGTCCCGTACAGAACTGTCCGCGTCCCGTACAGAACTGTCCGCGTCCCGTACAGAACTGTCCGCGTCCCGTACAGAACGTCCCGTACAGAACTGTCCGCGTCCCGTACAGAACTGTCCGCGTCCCGTACAGAACTGTCAGAACTGTCCCGTCCCGTACAGAACTGTCCGCGTCCCGTACAGAACTGTCCGCGTCCCCGTACAGAACTGTCCGCGTCCCGTACAGAACTGTCCGCGTCCCGTACAGAACTGTCCGCGTCCCGTACAGAACTGTCCGGCGTCCCGTACAGAACTGTCCCGCGTCCCCGTACAGAACTGTCCGCGTCCCCGTACAGAACTGTCCGCGTCCCCGTACAGAACTGTCCGCGTCCCGTACAGAACTGTCCGCGTCCCGTACAGAACTGTCCGCGTCCCGTACAGAACTGTCCGCGTCCCGTACAGAACTGTCCGCGTCCCGTACAGAACTGTCCGCGTCCCGTACAGAACTGTCCGCGTCCCGTACAGAACTGTCCGCGTCCCGTACAGAACTGTCCGCGTCCCGTACAGAACTGTCCGCGTCCCGTACAGAACTGTCCGCGTCCCGTACAGAACTGTCCGCGTCCCGTACAGAACTGTCCGCGTCCCGTACAGAACTGTCCGCGTCCCGTACAGAACTGTCAGCGTCGTCCCGTACAGAACTGTCCGCGTCCCCGTACAGAACTGTCCGCGTCCCGTACAGAACTGTCCGCGCGTACAGAACCCGTCCCCGTACAGAACTGTCCGCGTCCCGTACAGAACTGTCCGCGTCCCGTACAGAACTGTCCGAGTCCCCCGTACAGAACTGTCCGCGTCCCGTACAGAACTGTCCGCGTCCCCGTACAGAACTGTCCGCGTCCCGTACAGAACTGTCCGCGTCCCGTACAGAACTGTCGCGTCCCGTACAGAACTGTCCGCGTCCCGTACAGAACTGCCCAGCGTCCCGTACAGAACTGTCCGCGTCCCGTACAGAACTGTCCGCGTCCCGTACAGAACTGTCCGCGTCCCGTACAGAACTGTCCGCGTCCCGTACAGAACTGTCGCGTCCCGTACAGAACTGTCGCGTCCCGTACAGAACTGTCCGCGTCCCGTACAGAACTGTCCGCGTCCCGTACAGAACTGTCCAGTCCCGTACAGAACTGTCGCGTCCCCCAGAACGTACAGAACTGTCCGCGTCCCGTACAGAACTGTCCGCGTCCCGTACAGAACTGTCCCGTACAGAACTGTCCGCCCCGTACAGAACTGTCCGCGTCCCGTACAGAACTGTCCGCGTCCCCAGAACTGTCCGCGTCCCGTACAGAACTGTCGAGTCCCGTACAGAACTGTCCGCGTCCCGTACAGAACTGTCGCGTCCCGTACAGAACTGTCAGAACTGTCCGCGTCCCCGTACAGAACTGTCCGCGTCCCGTACAGAACTGTCCGCGTCCCGTACAGAACTGTCCGCGTCCCGTACAGAACTGTCAGCGTCCCGTACAGAACTGTCCGCGTCCCGTACAGAACTGTCCGCGTCCCGTACAGAACTGTCCGCGTCCCGTACAGAACTGTCCGCGTCCCGTACAGAACTGTCCGCGTCCCTCGCAGAACTGTCCGCGTCCCCGTACAGAACTGTCCGCGTCCCGTACAGAACTGTCCGCGTCCCGTACAGAACTGTCCGCGTCCCCGTACAGAACTGTCGCGTCCCGTACAGAACTGTCAGAACTGCGTCCCGTACAGAACTGTCCGCGTCCCGTACAGAACTGTCCGCGTCCCGTACAGAACTGTCCGCGTCCCGTACAGAACTGTCCGCGTCCCCGTACAGAACTGTCCGCGTCCCGTACAGAACTGTCCGCGTCCCGTACAGAACTGTCCGCGTCCCGTACAGAACTGTCCGCGTCCCGTACAGAACTGTCCCGTCCCGTACAGAACTGTCCGCGTCCCGTACAGAACTGTCCGCGTCCCGTACAGAACTGTCCGCGTCCCGTACAGAACTGTCCGCGTCCCGTACAGAACTGTCCGCGTCCCGTACAGAACTGTCAGCGTCCCGTACAGAACTGTCCGCGTCCCGTACAGAACTGTCCGCGTCCCCGTACAGAACTGTCCGCGTCCCGTACAGAACTGTCCGCGTCCCCGTACAGAACTGTCCGCGTCCCGTACAGAACTGTCCGCGTCCCGTACAGAACTGTCCGCGTCCCGTACAGAACTGTCCGCGTCCCGTACAGAACTGTCCGCGTCCCCGTACAGAACTGTCGAGTCCCCGTACAGAACTGTCCCGTCCCGTACAGAACTGTCCGCGTCCCGTACAGAACTGTCCGCGTCCCGTACAGAACTGTCCGCGTCCCCGAACAGAACTGTCCGCGTCCCCGTACAGAACTGTCCGCGTCCCCGTACAGAACTGTCCGCGTCCCGTACAGAACTGTCCGCGTCCCGTACAGAACTGTCGCGTCCCGAACAGAACTGTCCGCGTCCCGTACAGAACTGTCCGCGTCCCGTACAGAACTGTCCGCGTCCCGTACAGAACTGTCCAGAACTGTCCGCGTCCCGTACAGAACTGAACTGTCCGCGTCCCCGTACAGAACTGTCCGCGTCCCCGTACAGAACTGTCCGCGTCCCGTACAGAACTGTCCGCGTCCCGTCCAGAACTGTCCGCGTCCCGTACAGAACTGTCCGCGTCCCCGTACAGAACTGTCCGCGTCCCCGTACAGAACTGTCCGCGTCCCGTACAGAACTGTCCGCGTCCCGTACAGAACTGTCCGAGTCCCGTCCCCGCGTCCCGTACAGAACTGTCCGCGTCCCGTACAGAACTGTCCGCGTCCCCGTACAGAACTGTCCGCGTCCCGTACAGAACTGTCAGCGTCCCGTACAGAACTGTCCGTCCCAAGAACAGAACTGTCCGCGTCCCGTACAGAACTGTCCGCGTCCCGTACAGAACTGTCCGCGTCCCGTACAGAACTGTCCGCGTCCCCGTACAGAACTGTCCGCGTCCCGTACAGAACTGTCCGCGTCCCGTACAGAACTGTCCGCGTCCCCGTACAGAACTGTCCGCAGTCCGTCCCGTACAGAACTGTCCGCGTCCCGTACAGAACTGTCGCGTCCCCGTACAGAACTGTCCGCGTCCCGTACAGAACTGTCCGCGTCCCGTACAGAACTGTCCGCGTCCCGTACAGAACTGTCCGCGTCCCGTACAGAACTGTCCGAGTCCCCGTACAGAACTGTCCCGTCCCGTACAGAACCCGTCCCCGTACAGAACTGTCGCGTCCCGTACAGAACTGTCCGCGTCCCGTACAGAACTGTCCGCGTCCCGTACAGAACTGTCCGCGTCCCCGTACAGAACTGTCCCGTCCCGTACAGAACTGTCCGCGTCCCGTACAGAACTGTCCAGCGTCCCGTACTGTACAGAACTGTCCGCGTCCCCGTACAGAACTGTCCGCGTCCCGTACAGAACTGTCCGCGTCCCCGTACAGAACTGTCCGCGTCCCCGTACAGAACTGTCCGCGTCCACGAACAGAACTGTCCGAGTCCCCGTACAGAACTGTCCGCGTCCCCGTACAGAACTGTCCGCGTCCCCGTACAGAACTGTCCGCGTCCCCGTACAGAACTGTCCGCGTCCCCGTACAGAACTGTCCGCGTCCCCGTACAGAACTGTCCGCGTCCCCGTACAGAACTGTCCGCGTCCCGTACAGAACTGTCCGCGTCCCGTACAGAACTGTCCGCGTCCCCGTACAGAACTGTCCGCGTCCCGTACAGAACTGTCCGCGTCCCGTACAGAACTGTCCGCGTCCCGTACAGAACTGTCCGCGTCCCCGTACAGAACTGTCCGCGTCCCCGTACAGTACTGTCCGCGTCCCGTACAGAACTGTCCGCGTCCCCGTACAGAACTGTCCGCGTCCCCGTACAGAACTGTCCGCGTCCCCAGAACTGTCCGCGTCCCGTACAGAACTGTCCGCGTCCCCGTACAGAACTGTCCGCGTCCCGTACAGAACTGTCCGCGTCCCGTACAGAACTGTCCGCGTCCCCGTACAGAACTGTCCGCGTCCCGTACAGAACTGTCCGCGTCCCGTACAGAACTGTCCGCGTCCCGTACAGAACTGTCCGCGTCCCGTACAGAACTGTCCGCGTCCCCGTACAGAACTGTCCGCGTCCCGTACAGAACTGCGTCCCCGTACAGAACTGTCCGCGTCCCGTACAGAACTGTCCGAGTCCCGTACAGAACTGTCCGCGTCCCGTACAGAACTGTCCGCGTCCCCCGTACAGAACTGAACAGAACTGTCCGCGTCCCCGTACAGAACTGTCCGCGTCCCGTACAGAACTGTCCGCGTCCCGTACAGAACTGTCCGCGTCCCGTACAGAACTGTCCAGCGTCCCGTACAGAACTGTCCGCGTCCCGTACAGAACTGTCCGCGTCCCGAACAGAACTGTCCGCGTCCCCGTACAGAACTGTCCGCGTCCCGTACAGAACTGTCCGCGTCCCGTACAGAACTGTCCGCGTCCCGTACAGAACTGTCCGCGTCCCGTACAGAACTGTCCGCGTCCCCGTACAGAACTGTCCGCGTCCCCGTACAGAACTGTCCGCGTCCCCGTACAGAACTGTCCGCGTCCCCGTACAGAACTGTCCGAGTCCCCGTACAGAACTGTCCGCGTCCCCGTACAGAACTGTCCGCGTCCCCGTACAGAACTGTCCGCGTCCCGTACAGAACTGTCCGCGTCCACGAACAGAACTGTCCGCGTCCCGTACAGAACTGTCCGCGTCCCGTACAGAACTGTACAGAACTGTCGCGTCCCGTACAGAACTGTCAGCGTCCCGTACAGAACTGTCCGCGTCCCGTACAGAACTGTCCGCGTCCCGTACAGAACTGTCAGCGTCCCGTACAGAACTGTCCGCGTCCCGTACAGAACTGTCCAGCGTCCCGTACAGAACTGTCGCGTCCAAGAACAGAACTGTAGTCCCGTACAGAACTGTCAGCGTCCCGAACAGAACTGTCCGCGTCCCGTACAGAACTGTCCGCGTCCCGTACAGAACTGTCCGCGTCCCGTACAGAACTGTCCGCGTCCCGTACAGAACTGTCCGCGTCCCGTACAGAACTGTCCGCGTCCCGTACAGAACTGTCCGCGTCCCCAGAACTGTCCGCGTCCCGTACAGAACTGTCCGCGTCCCGTACAGAACTGTCCGAGTCCCGTACAGAACTGTCCGCGTCCCGTACAGAACTGTCCGCGTCCCCGTACAGAACTGTCCGCGTCCCGTACAGAACTGTCCGCGTCCCGTACAGAACTGTCCGCGTCCCGTACAGAACTGTCGCGTCCCGTACAGAACTGTCCGCGTCCCCGTACAGAACTGTCCGCGTCCCGTACAGAACTGTCCGCGTCCCGTACAGAACTGTCCGCGTCCCGTACAGAACTGTCCGCGTCCCGAACAGAACTGTCCGCGTCCCGTACAGAACTGTCCGCGTCCCGTACAGAACTGTCCGCGTCCCGTACAGAACTGTCCGCGTCCCCGTACAGAACTGTCCGCGTCCCGTACAGAACTGTCCGCGTCCCGTACAGAACTGTCCGCGTCCCCGTACAGAACTGTCCGCGTCCCGTACAGAACTGTCCGCGTCCCCGTACAGAACTGTCCGCGTCCCGTACAGAACTGTCCGCGTCCCGTACAGAACTGTCCGCGTCCCCGTACAGAACTGTCCGCGTCCCGTACAGAACTGTCCGCGTCCCGTACAGAACTGTCCGCGTCCCCGTACAGAACTGTCCGCGTCCCGTACAGAACTGTCCGCGTCCCGTACAGAACTGTCCGCGTCCCGTACAGAACTGTCCGCGTCCCGTACAGAACTGTCCGCGTCCCGTACAGAACTGTCCGCGTCCCGTACAGAACTGTCCGCGTCCCGTACAGAACTGTCCGCGTCCCGTACAGAACTGTCCGCGTCCCGTACAGAACTGTCCGCGTCCCCGTACAGAACTGTCCGCGTCCCGTACAGAACTGTCCGCGTCCCGTACAGAACTGTCCGCGTCCCCGTACAGAACTGTCCGCGTCCCGTACAGAACTGTCCGTCCCGTACAGAACTGTCCGCGTCCCGTACAGAACTGTCCGCGTCCCCGTACAGAACTGTCCGCGTCCCGTACAGAACTGTCCGCGTCCCCGTACAGAACTGTCCGCGTCCCGTACAGAACTGTCGCGTCCCGTACAGAACTGTCAGCGTCCCGTACAGAACTGTCCGTCCCGTACAGAACTGTCCGCGTCCCGTACAGAACTGTCCGCGTCCCGTACAGAACTGTCCGCGTCCCGTACAGAACTGTCCGCGTCCCGTACAGAACTGTCGCGTCCCCGTACAGAACTGTCCGCGTCCCGTACAGAACTGTCCCGAAGTCCGCGTCCCGTACAGAACTGTCCGAGTCCCCAGAACTGTCCGTACAGAACTGTCCGCGTCCCGTACAGAACTGTCCGCGTCCCGTACAGAACTGTCCGCGTCCCCGTACAGAACTGTCCGCGTCCCGTACAGAACTGTCCGCGTCCCGTACAGAACTGTCCGCGTCCCGTACAGAACTGTCCGCGTCCCGTACAGAACTGTCCGCGTCCCGTACAGAACTGTCCGCGTCCCCGTACAGAACTGTCCGCGTCCCCGTACAGAACTGTCCGCGTCCCCGTACAGAACTGTCCGCGTCCCGTACAGAACTGTCCGCGTCCCCGTACAGAACTGTCCGCGTCCCCGTACAGAACTGTCCGCGTCCCGTACAGAACTGTCCGCGTCCAGAACAGAACTGTCCGCGTCCCGTACAGAACTGTCCGCGTCCCCGTACAGAACTGTCGCGTCCCCGTACAGAACTGTCCGCGTCCCGTACAGAACTGTCCGCGTCCCCGTACAGAACTGTCGCGTCCCGTACAGAACTGTCCGCGTCCCGTACAGAACTGTCCGCGTCCCCGTACAGAACTGTCCGCGTCCCCAGTACAGAACTGTCCGCGTCCCGTACAGAACTGTCCGAGTCCCGTACAGAACTGTCCCGTACAGCGTCCCGTACAGAACTGTCCGCGTCCCCGTACAGAACTGTCCGCGTCCCCGTACAGAACTGTCGCGTCCCCGTACAGAACTGTCCGCGTCCCGTACAGAACTGTCCGCGTCCCCGTACAGAACTGTCGCGTCCCGAACAGAACTGTCGTCCCCGTACAGAACTGAGTCCCGTACAGAACTGTCCGCGTCCCGTACAGAACTGTCGAGTCCCGTACAGAACTGTCCGCGTCCCGTACAGAACTGTCCGCGTCCCGTACAGAACTGTCCGCGTCCCGTACAGAACTGTCCGCGTCCCCGTACAGAACTGTCCGCGTCCCGTACAGAACTGTCCGCGTCCCGTACAGAACTGTCCAGCGTCCCGTACAGAACTGTCCGCGTCCCGTACAGAACTGTCCGCGTCCCGTACAGAACTGTCCGCGTCCCGAACAGAACTGTCCGAGTCCCGTACAGAACTGTCCGCGTCCCGTACAGAACTCCCGTACAGAACTGTCCGCGTCCCGTACAGAACTGTCCGCGTCCCCGTACAGAACTGTCCGCGTCCCGTACAGAACTGTCCGCGTCCCGTACAGAACTGTCCGCGTCCCCGTACAGAACTGTCCGCGTCCCGTACAGAACTGTCCGCGTCCCGTACAGAACTGTCCGCGTCCCGTACAGAACTGTCAGCGTCCCGTACAGAACTGTCCGCGTCCCCGTACAGAACTGTCGCGTCCCGTACAGAACTGTCCGCGTCCCGTACAGAACTGTCCGCGTCCCGTACAGAACTGTCCGCGTCCCGTACAGAACTGTCCGCGTCCCGTACAGAACTGTCCGCGTCCCGTACAGAACTGTCCGCGTCCCGTACAGAACTGTCGCGTCCCCGTACAGAACTGTCCGCGTCCCGTACAGAACTGTCCGCGTCCCGTACAGAACTGTCCGCGTCCCCGTACAGAACTGTCCGCGTCCCCGTACAGAACTGTCCGCGTCCCCGTACAGAACTGTCCGCGTCCCCGTACAGAACTGTCCGCGTCCCCGTACAGAACTGTCCGCGTCCAGAACAGAACTGTCCGCGTCCCCGTACAGAACTGTCCGCGTCCCGTACAGAACTGTCCGCGTCCCCGTACAGAACTGTCCGCGTCCCGTACAGAACTGTCCGCGTCCCCGTACAGAACTGTCCGCGTCCCGTACAGAACTGTCCGCGTCCCGTACAGAACTGTCCGCGTCCCCGTACAGAACTGTCCGCGTCCCGTACAGAACTGTCCGCGTCCCCGTACAGAACTGTCCGCGTCCCCGTACAGAACCCGCGTCCCCGTACAGAACTGTCCGCGTCCCGTACAGAACTGTCCGCGTCCCGTACAGAACTGTCCGCGTCCAAGAACAGAACTGTCCGAGTCCCGTACAGAACTGTCCGCGTCCCGTACAGAACTGTCCCGTACAGAACTGTCCCGTCCCGTACAGAACTGTCCGCGTCCCGTACAGAACTGTCCGCGTCCAAGAACAGAACTGTCCGCGTCCCGTACAGAACTGTCCGCGTCCCGTACAGAACTGTCCGCGTCCCGTACAGAACTGTCCGCGTCCCGTACAGAACTGTCCGCGTCCCGTACAGAACTGTCCGCGTCCCCGTACAGAACTGTCCGCGTCCCCGTACAGAACTGTCCGAGTCCCGTACAGAACTGTCGCGTCCCCGTACAGAACTGTCCGCGTCCCCGTACAGAACTGTCAGCGTCCCGTACAGAACTGTCCGCGTCCCCAGAACTGTCCGCGTCCCGTACAGAACTGTCCGCGTCCCGTACAGAACTGTCCGCGTCCCGTACAGAACTGTCCGCGTCCCGTACAGAACTGTCCGCGTCCCGTACAGAACTGTCCGCGTCCCCGTACAGAACTGTCCGCGTCCCGTACAGAACTGTCCGCGTCCCGTACAGAACTGTCCGCGTCCCCGTACAGAACTGTCCGCGTCCCGTACAGAACTGTCCGAGTCCCGTACAGAACTGTCCGCGTCCCGTACAGAACTGTCCGCGTCCCCGTACAGAACTGTCCGCGTCCCGTACAGAACTGTCCGCGTCCCGTACAGAACTGTCCGCGTCCCGTACAGAACTGTCCGCGTCCCGTACAGAACTGTCCGCGTCCCGTCCCGTACAGAACTGTCCGCGTCCCGTACAGAACTGTCCGCGTCCCGTACAGAACTGTCCGCGTCCCGTACAGAACTGTCCCCGTACAGAACTGTCCGCGTCCCGTACAGAACTGTCGCGTCCCCGTACAGAACTGTCCGCGTCCCGTACAGAACTGTCGCGTCCCCAGAACTGTCCGCGTCCCCAGAACGCGTCCCGTACAGAACTGTCCGCGTCCCGAACAGAACTGTCCGCGTCCCCGTACAGAACTGTCCGCGTCCCGTACAGAACTGTCCGAGTCCCCGTACAGAACTGTCCGCGTCCCGTACAGAACTGTCAGCGTCCCCGTACAGAACTGTCCGCGTCCCGTACAGAACTGTCCGCGTCCCCGTACAGAACTGTCCGCGTCCCGTACAGAACTGTCCGCGTCCCGTACAGAACTGTCCGCGTCCCGTACAGAACTGTCCGCGTCCCGTACAGAACTGTCCGCGTCCCGAACAGAACTGTCGAGTCCCGTACAGAACTGTCCGCGTCCCCGTACAGAACTGAACGTGTACAGAACTGTCCGCGTCCCGTACAGAACTGTCCGCGTCCCGTACAGAACTGTCCGCGTCCCGTACAGAACTGTCCGCGTCCCGTACAGAACTGTCCGCGTCCCCGTACAGAACTGTCCGCGTCCCGTACAGAACTGTCCGTCCCGTACAGAACTGTCCGCGTCCCGTACAGAACTGTCCGCGTCCCGAACAGAACTGTCCGCGTCCCCAGAACTGTCCGCGTCCCGTACAGAACTGTCCGCGTCCCCGTACAGAACTGTCCGCGTCCCGTACAGAACTGTCCGCGTCCCCGTACAGAACTGTCCGCGTCCCCGTACAGAACTGTCCGCGTCCCGTACAGAACTGTCCGCGTCCCCGAACAGAACTGTCCGAACTGTCCCCGTACAGAACTGTCCGCGTCCCCGTACAGAACTGTCCGCGTCCCGTACAGAACCGTCCCGTACAGAACTGTCCGCGTCCCCGTACAGAACTGTCCGCGTCCCGTACAGAAACAGAACTGTCCGAGTCCCGTACAGAACTGTCCGCGTCCCCGTACAGAACTGTCCGCGTCCCGTACAGAACTGTCCGCGTCCCGTACAGAACTGTCGCGTCCCCGTACAGAACTGTCCGCGTCCCGTACAGAACTGTCCGCGTCCCGTACAGAACTGTCCGCGTCCCGTACAGAACTGTCCGCGTCCCGTACAGAACTGTCCGCGTCCCGTACAGAACTGTCCGCGTCCCGTACAGAACTGTCCGCGTCCCCGTACAGAACTGTCCGTCCCGTACAGAACTGTCCGCGTCCACAGAACTGTCCGAGTCCCGTACAGAACTGTCCGCGTCCCGTACAGAACTGTCCGCGTCCCGTACAGAACTGTCCGCGTCCCGTACAGAACTGTCCGCGTCCCGTACAGAACTGTCCGCGTCCCGTACAGAACTGTCCGTCCCGTACAGAACTGTCCGCGTCCCCGTACAGAACTGTCCGCGTCCCGTACAGAACTGTCCAGCGTCCCGTACAGAACTGTCCGCGTCCCGTACAGAACTGTCCGCGTCCCGTACAGAACTGTCCGCGTCCCGTACAGAACTGTCCGCGTCCCGTACAGAACTGTCCGCGTCCCCGTACAGAACTGTCCGCGTCCCGTACAGAACTGTCCGCGTCCCCGTACAGAACTGTCCGCGTCCCGTACAGAACTGTCCGCGTCCCGTACAGAACTGTCCGCGTCCCGTACAGAACTGTCCGCGTCCCGTACAGAACTGTCCGCGTCCCCAGAACTGTAGTCCCCGTACAGAACTGTCCGCGTCCCCGTACAGAACTGTCCGCGTCCCGTACAGAACTGTCCGCGTCCCCAGTACTGTCCGCGTCCCCGTACAGAACTGTCCGCGTCCCGTACAGAACTGTCCCGTCCCCGTACAGAACTGTCGTCCCGTCCCCGAGTCCCGTACAGAACTGTCCGAGTCCCCGTACAGAACTGTCCGCGTCCCCGTACAGAACTGTCCGCGTCCCCGTACAGAACTGTCCGCGTCCACGAACAGAACTGTCCGCGTCCCCGTACAGAACTGTCCGCGTCCCCGTACAGTACTGTCCGCGTCCCCGTACAGAACTGTCCGCGTCCCCGTACAGAACTGTCCGCGTCCCCGTACAGAACTGTCCGCGTCCAAGAACAGAACTGTCCGAGTCCCCGTACAGAACTGTCCGCGTCCACGAACAGAACTGTCCGAGTCCCCGTACAGAACTGTCCGCGTCCCCGTACAGAACTGTCCGCGTCCCGTACAGAACTCCGCGTCCCGTACAGAACTGTCCGCGTCCCGTACAGAACTGTCCTCGTCCCGTACAGAACTGTCCGCGTCCCGTACAGAACTGTCCGCGTCCCCGTACAGAACTGTCCGAGTCCCCGTACAGAACTGTCGCGTCCCGTACAGAACTGTCCGCGTCCCCGTACAGAACTGTCCGCGTCCCCGTACAGAACTGTCCGCGTCCCCGTACAGAACTGTCCGCGTCCCGTACAGAACTGTCCGCGTCCCCGTACAGAACTGTCCGCGTCCCGTACAGAACTGTCAGAACTGTCCCCGTACAGAACTGTCCGCGTCCCGTACAGAACTGTCCGCGTCCCGTACAGAACTGTCCGCGTCCCGTACAGAACTGTCCGCGTCCCGTACAGAACTGTCCGCGTCCCGTACAGAACTGTCCGCGTCCCGTACAGAACTGTCCGCGTCCCGTACAGAACTGTCCGCGTCCCGTACAGAACTGTCCGCGTCCCGTACAGAACTGTCCGCGTCCCGTACAGAACTGTCGCGTCCCGTACAGAACTGTCCGCGTCCCGTACAGAACTGTCCCGTACAGAACTGTCCGCGTCCCCGTACAGAACTGTCCGCGTCCCGTACAGAACTGTCAGCGTCCCGTACAGAACTGTCCGCGTCCCGTACAGAACTGTCCGCGTCCCGTACAGAACTGTCCGCGTCCCCGTACAGAACTGTCCGCGTCCCGTACAGAACTGTCAGAACTGTCCCCGTACAGAACTGTCCGCGTCCCCGTACAGAACTGTCCGCGTCCCCGTACAGAACTGTCCGAGTCCCGTACAGAACTGTCCGCGTCCCGTACAGAACTGTCCGCGTCCCGTACAGAACTGTCGCGTCCCCGTACAGAACTGTCCGCGTCCCGTACAGAACTGTCCGCGTCCCGTACAGAACTGTCCGCGTCCCGTACAGAACTGTCCGCGTCCCCGTACAGAACTGTCCGCGTCCCGTACAGAACTGTCCGCGTCCAAGAACAGAACTGTCGCGTCCCCGTACAGAACTGTCCGCGTCCCGTACAGAACTGTCCGCGTCCCGTACAGAACTGTCCGCGTCCCGTACAGAACTGTCCGCGTCCCGTACAGAACTGTCGCGTCCCGTACAGAACTGTCCGCGTCCCGTACAGAACTGTCCGCGTCCCGAACAGAACTGTCGCGTCCCGTACAGAACTGTCCGCGTCCCGTACAGAACTGTCCGCGTCCCGTACAGAACTGTCGCGTCCCGTACAGAACTGTCCGCGTCCCGTACAGAACTGTCCGCGTCCAAGAACAGAACTGTCGAGTCCCCGTACAGAACTGTCCGCGTCCCGAACAGAACTGTCCGCGTCCCGTACAGAACTGTCCGCGTCCCGTACAGAACTGTCCGCGTCCCGTACAGAACTGTCCGCGTCCCGTACAGAACTGTCCCGCGTCCCGTACAGAACTGTCCGCGTCCCGTACAGAACTGTCCGCGTCCCGTACAGAACTGTCCCCCGCAGTCCCGTCCCGTACAGAACTGTCCGCGTCCCGAACAGAACTGTCCGCGTCCCGTACAGAACTGTCCGCGTCCCCGTACAGAACTGTCCGCGTCCCCGTACAGAACTGAACGTCCCCGCGTCCCCCGTACAGAACTGTCCCGTACAGAACTGTCCCGTCCCGTACAGAACTGTCGCGTCCCGTACAGAACTGTCGCGTCCCGTACAGAACTGTCCCGTACAGAACTGTCGCGTCCCGTACAGAACTGTCCGCGTCCCCGTACAGAACTGTCCGCGTCCCGTACAGAACTGTCCGCGTCCCGTACAGAACTGTCCGCGTCCCCGTACAGAACTGTCCGCGTCCCGTACAGAACTGTCAGCGTCCCGTACAGAACTGTCCGCGTCCCGTACAGAACTGTCCGCGTCCCGTACAGAACTGTCCGCGTCCCGTACAGAACTGTCCGCGTCCCGTACAGAACTGTCCGCGTCCCCGTACAGAACTGTCCGCGTCCCGAACAGAACTGTCCGCGTCCCGTACAGAACTGTCCGCGTCCCGAACAGAACTGTCCGCGTCCCGTACAGAACTGTCCGCGTCCCGTACAGAACTGTCCGCGTCCCCGTACAGAACTGTCCGCGTCCCGTACAGAACTGTCCGCGTCCCGTACAGAACTGTCGCGTCCCGTACAGAACTGTCAGCGTCCCCGTACAGAACTGTCCGCGTCCCGTACAGAACTGTCCGCGTCCCGTACAGAACTGTCCGCGTCCCGTACAGAACTGTCCGCGTCCCGTACAGAACTGTCGCGTCCCGTACAGAACTGTCGCGTCCCGTACAGAACTGTCCGCGTCCCCGTACAGAACTGTCCGCGTCCCGTACAGAACTGTCAGAACTGTCCGCGTCCCGTACAGAACTGTCCGCGTCCCGTACAGAACTGTCCGCGTCCCGTACAGAACTGTCGCGTCCCGTACAGAACTGTCCGCGTCCCGTACAGAACTGTCGCGTCCCGTACAGAACTGTCCGCGTCCCGTACAGAACTGTCCGCGTCCCGTACAGAACTGTCGCGTCCCGTACAGAACTGTCGCGTCCCGTACAGAACGAACAGAACTGTCCGCGTCCCGTACAGAACTGTCCGCGTCCCGTACAGAACTGTCCGCGTCCCAGAAACAGAACTGTCCGCGTCCCGTACAGAACTGTCCGCGTCCCGTACAGAACTGTCCGCGTCCCCAGTACTGTCGAGTCCCGTACAGAACTGTCGAGTCCCGTACAGAACTGTCCGCGTCCCCGTACAGAACTGTCCGCGTCCCGTACAGAACTGTCCGCGTCCCGAACAGAACTGTCCGCGTCCCCGTACAGAACTGTCCGCGTCCCGTACAGTACTGTCCGCGTCCCGTACAGAACTGTCCGCGTCCCGTACAGAACTGTCCGCGTCCCGTACAGAACTGTCGCGTCCAAGAACAGAACTGTCCGAGTCCCGTACAGAACTGTCCGCGTCCCGTACAGAACTGTCGCGAGTCCCGTACAGAACTGTCCGCGTCCCGTACAGAACTGTCCGCGTCCCGTACAGAACTGTCCGCGTCCCGTACAGAACTGTCCGCGTCCCGTACAGAACTGTCCGCGTCCCGTACAGAACTGTCCGCGTCCCCGTACAGTCCCGTCCCGTACAGAACTGTCCGCGTCCCGTACAGAACTGTCCGCGTCCCGTACAGAACTGTCCGCGTCCCGTACAGAACTGTCCGCGTCCCGTACAGAACTGTCCGGCGTCCCGTACAGAACTGTCGTCGTACAGAACTGTCCGCGTCCCGTACAGAACTGTCCGCGTCCCGTACAGAACTGTCGCGTCCCGTACAGAACTGTCGCGTCCCGTACACTGTCCGCGTCCCGTACAGAACTGTCGTCCCCGTACAGAACTGTCCGCAGACAAGAACTGTCCGCGTCCCCCGTACAGAACTGTCCGCGTCCCGTACAGAACTGTCGCGTCCCGTACAGAACTGTCCGCGTCCCGTACAGAACTGTCCGAGTCCCGTACAGAACTGTCCGCGTCCCCGTACAGAACTGTCCGCGTCCCGTACAGAACTGTCCGCGTCCCACGAACAGAACTGTCCGCGTCCCGTACAGAACTGTCCGCGTCCCGTACAGAACTGTCGCGTCCCCGTACAGAACTGTCGCGTCCCGTACAGAACTGTCCGCGTCCCGTACAGAACTGTCCGCGTCCCGTACAGAACTGTCCGCGTCCCGTACAGAACTGTCCGCGTCCCCGAACAGAACTCGAGTCCCCGTACAGAACTGTCCGCGTCCCGTACAGAACTGTCCGCGTCCCGTACAGAACTGTCCGCGTCCCGTACAGAACTGTCCGCGTCCCGTACAGAACTGTCCGCGTCCCCGTACAGAACTGTCCGCGTCCCGTACAGAACTGTCCGAGTCCCGTACAGAACTGTCCCGTCCCGACAGAACTGTCCGCGTCCCTGTCCGCGTCCCGTACAGAACTGTCGCGTCCCCGTACAGAACTGTCCGCGTCCCGTACAGAACTGTCCGCGTCCCCGTACAGAACTGTCCGCGTCCCGTACAGAACTGTCCGCGTCCCGTACAGAACTGTCCAGCGTACAGACCCCGTCCCGTACAGAACTGTCCGCGTCCCGTACAGAACTGTCCGAGTCCCGTACAGAACTGTCCGAGTCCCGTACAGAACTGTCCGCGTCCCGTACAGAACTGTCCGCGTCCCGTACAGAACTGTCCGCGTCCCGAACAGAACTGTCCCCGCGTCCCGTACAGAACTGTCCGCGTCCCGTACAGAACAGAACTGTCCAGAACTGTCCGGCGTCCCGTACAGAACTGTCGCGTCCCGTACAGAACTGTCCGCGTCCCGTACAGAACTGTCCGCGTCCCGTACAGAACTGTCCCGTCCCGTACAGAACTGTCCGCGTCCCGTACAGAACTGTCCGCGTCCCGTACAGAACTGTCCGCGTCCGTACAGAACTGTCCGCGTCCCGTACAGAACTGTCCAGCGTCCCGTACAGAACTGTCGCGTCCCGTACAGAACTGTCCGCGTCCCGTACAGAACTGTCCGCGTCCCGTACAGAACTGTCCGCGTCCCGTACAGAACTGTCCGCGTCCCCGTACAGAACTGTCCGCGTCCCGTACAGAACTGTCCGCGTCCCGTACAGAACTGTCCGAGTCCCCGTACAGAACTGTCCGCGTCCCGTACAGAACTGTCGCGTCCCCGTACAGAACTGTCCGCGTCCCGTACAGAACTGTCCGCGTCCCGTACAGAACTGTCCGCGTCCCGAACAGAACTGTCCGAGTCCCCGTACAGAACTGTCCGCGTCCCGTACAGAACTGTCGCGTCCCGTACAGAACTGTCCGCGTCCCGTACAGAACTGTCCGCGTCCCGTACAGAACTGTCCGCGTCCCGTACAGTACTGTCGCGTCCCGTACAGAACTGTCCGAGTCCCGTACAGAACTGTCCGCGTACAGAACCCGTACAGAACTGTCCGCGTCCCGTACAGAACTGTCGCGTCCCGTACAGAACTGTCCGCGTCCCGTACAGAACTGTCCAGCGTCCCGTACAGAACTGTCCGCGTCCCGTACAGAACTGTCCGCGTCCCGTACAGAACTGTCCGCGTCCCGTACAGAACTGTCCGCGTCCCGTACAGAACTGTCCGCGTCCCGTACAGAACTGTCCGCGTCCCGAACAGAACTGTCGCGTCCCGTACAGAACTGTCCGCGTCCCGTACAGAACTGTCCGCGTCCCGTACAGAACTGTCCGCGTCCCGTACAGAACTGTCCGCGTCCCCAGAACTGTCCGCGTCCCCGAACAGAACTGTGTCCCCGTACAGAACTGTCCCGTCCCCGTACAGAACTGTCGCGTCCCCGTACAGAACTGTCCGCGTCCCGTACAGAACTGTCGCGTCCCCGTACAGAACTGTCCGCGTCCCGTACAGAACTGTCCGCGTCCCGTACAGAACTGTCCGCGTCCCGTACAGAACTGTCCGCGTCCCGTACAGAACTGTCCGCGTCCCGTACAGAACTGTCCGCGTCCCGTACAGAACTGTCCGCGTCCCGAACAGAACTGTCCGAGTCCCCGTACAGAACTGTCCGCGTCCCGTACAGAACTGTCCGCGTCCCCGTACAGAACTGTCCGCGTCCCCGTACAGAACTGTCCGCGTCCCCAGAACTGTCCGCGTCCCGTACAGAACTGTCCGCGTCCCGTACAGAACTGTCCGCGTCCCGTACAGAACTGTCCGCGTCCCCGTACAGAACTGTCCGCGTCCCGTACAGAACTGTCCGCGTCCCCGTACAGAACTGTCCGCGTCCCGTACAGAACTGTCCGCGTCCCGTACAGAACTGTCCGCGTCCCCGTACAGAACTGTCCGCGTCCCGTACAGAACTGTCCGCGTCCCGTACAGAACTGTCCGCGTCCCCGTACAGAACTGTCCGCGTCCCGTACAGAACCCGAGTCCCGTACAGAACTGTCCGCGTCCCCGTACAGAACTGTCCGCGTCCCGTACAGAACTGTCCGCGTCCCCGTACAGAACTGTCCGCGTCCCGTACAGAACTGTCCGCGTCCCGTACAGAACTGTCCGCGTCCCGTACAGAACTGTCCGCGTCCCGTACAGAACTGTCGCGTCCCGTACAGAACTGTCCGCGTCCCGTACAGAACTGTCCGCGTCCCGTACAGAACTGTCCGCGTCCCCGTACAGAACTGTCCGCGTCCCCGTACAGAACTGTCCGCGTCCCGTACAGAACTGTCCGCGTCCCGTACAGAACTGTCCGCGTCCCGTACAGAACTGTCCGCGTCCCGTACAGAACTGTCCGCGTCCCGTACAGAACTGTCCGCGTCCCGTACAGAACTGTCCGAGTCCCCGTACAGAACTGTCCGCGTCCCCGTACAGAACTGTCCGCGTCCCGTACAGAACTGTCCGCGTCCCGTACAGAACTGTCCGCGTCCCGTACAGTACTGTCCGCGTCCCGTACAGAACTGTCCGCGTCCCGTACAGAACTGTCCGCGTCCCCGTACAGAACTGTCCGCGTCCCCGAACAGAACTGTCCGCGTCCCGTACAGAACTGTCCGCGTCCCGTACAGAACTGTCCAGCGTCCCGTACAGAACTGTCCGAGTCCCGTACAGAACTGTCGAGTCCCGTACAGAACTGTCGCGTCCCGTACAGAACTGTCCGCGTCCCGTACAGAACTGTCGCGTCCCCGAACAGAACTGTCCGCGTCCCCGTACAGAACTGTCCGCGTCCCGTACAGTACTGTCCGCGTCCCCGTACAGAACTGTCCGCGTCCCGTACAGAACTGTCCGCGTCCCGTACAGAACTGTCCGCGTCCAAGAACAGAACTGTCCGAGTCCCGTACAGAACTGTCGTACAGAACTGTCGCGTCCCGTACAGAACTGTCCGCGTCCCGTACAGAACTGTCCGCGTCCCGTACAGAACTGTCCGCGTCCCGTACAGAACTGTCCGCGTCCCGTACAGAACTGTCCGCGTCCCGTACAGAACTGTCCGCGTCCCGTACAGAACTGTCGAGTCCCCGTACGAGTCCCCGTACAGAACTGTCCGCGTCCCGTACAGAACTGTCCGCGTCCCGTACAGAACTGTCCGCGTCCACGAACAGAACTGTCCGCGTCCCGTACAGAACTGTCCGCGTCCCGTACAGAACTGTCCGCGTCCCGTACAGAACTGTCCAGCGTCCCGTACAGAACTGTCCGCGTCCCGTACAGAACTGTCCGCGTCCCGTACAGAACTGTCCGCGTCCCGTACAGAACTGTCCGCGTCCCGTACAGAACTGTCCGCGTCCCGTACAGAACTGTCCGCGTCCCGTACAGAACTGTCCGCGTCCCCGTAGTAGAACTGTCCGCGTCCCGTACAGAACTGTCCGCGTCCCGTACAGAACTGTCCGCGTCCCCAGAACTGTCCGCGTCCCGTACAGAACTGTCCGCGTCCCGTACAGAACTGTCCGCGTCCCGTACAGAACCCGCGTCCCGTACAGAACTGTCCGCGTCCCCGTACAGAACTGTCCGCGTCCCGTACAGAACTGTCCGCGTCCCGTACAGAACTGTCCGCGTCCCGTACAGAACTGTCCGCGTCCCGTACAGAACTGTCCGCGTCCCGTACAGAACTGTCCGCGTCCCGTACAGAACTGTCCGCGTCCCGTACAGAACTGTCCAGTCCCCGTACAGAACTGTCCGCGTCCCGTACAGAACTGTCCACAACTGTCCGCGTCCCGTACAGAACTGTCCGCGTCCCCGTACAGAACTGTCCGCGTCCCGTACAGAACTGTCCGCGTCCCGTACAGAACTGTCCGCGTCCCGTACAGAACTGTCCGTACAGAACGTCCCGTACAGAACTGTCCGCGTCCCCCGTAGTCCCGTACAGAACTGTCCGCGTCCCGTACAGAACTGTCCCGTACAGAACTGTCGCGTCCCGTACAGAACTGTCGAGTCCCGTACAGAACCGAGTCCCGTACAGAACTGTCCGCGTCCCGTACAGAACTGTCCGCGTCCCGTACAGAACTGTCCGCGTCCCGTACAGAACTGTCCGCGTCCAAGAACAGAACTGTCCGCGTCCCGTACAGAACTGTCCGCGTCCCGTACAGAACTGTCCGCGTCCCGTACAGAACTGTCCGCGTCCCGTACAGAACTGTCCGCGTCCCCGTACAGAACTGTCCGCGTCCCGTACAGAACTGTCCGCGTCCCGTACAGAACTGTCCGCGTCGCCCCGTACAGAACTGTCCGCGTCCCGTACAGTACTGTCCGCGTCCCGTACAGAACTGTCCGCGTCCCGTACAGAACTGTCCGCGTCCCGTACAGAACTGTCCGCGTCCAAGAACAGAACTGTCCGAGTCCCCGTACAGAACTGTCGCGTCCACGAACAGAACTGTCCGCGTCCCGTACAGAACTGTCCGCGTCCCGTACAGAACTGTCCGCGTCCCCGTAACAGAACTGTCCGCGTCCCGTACAGAACTGTCCGCGTCCCGTACAGAACTGTCCTCGTCCCCGTACAGAACTGTCCGCGTCCCGTACAGTACTGTCCGAGTCCCGTACAGAACTGTCCGCGTCCCGTACAGAACTGTCCGCGTCCCGTACAGAACTGTCCGCGTCCCGTACAGAACTGTCCGCGTCCACGAACAGAACTGTCCGCGTCCCCGTACAGAACTGTCCGCGTCCCCGTACAGAACTGTCCGCGTCCCCGTACAGAACTGTCCGCGTCCCCGTACAGAACTGTCCGCGTCCCCGTACAGAACTGTCCGCGTCCCGTACAGAACTGTCCGCGTCCCGTACAGAACTGTCCGCGTCCCGTACAGAACTGTCCGCGTCCCGTACAGAACTGTCCGCGTCCCGTACAGAACTGTCCGCGTCCCGTACAGAACTGTCCGCGTCCCCGTACAGAACTGTCCGCGTCCCGTACAGAACTGTCCGCGTCCCGTACAGAACTGTCCGCGTCCCCGTACAGAACTGTCCGCGTCCCGTACAGAACGTCCCGTACAGTACTGTCCGAGTCCCCGTACAGAACTGTCCGAGTCCCGTACAGAACTGTCCGCGTCCCGTACAGAACTGTCCGCGTCCACGAACAGAACTGTCCGAGTCCCCGTACAGAACTGTCCGAGTCCCCGTACAGAACTGTCCGCGTCCCCGTACAGAACTGTCCGCGTCCCCGTACAGTACTGTCCGCGTCCCCGTACAGAACTGTCCGCGTCCAAGAACAGAACTGTCCGAGTCCCCGTACAGACCTGTCCGCGTCCCGTACAGAACTGTCCGCGTCCCCGTACAGTACTGTCCGAGTCCCCGTACAGAACTGTCCGAGTCCCCGTACAGAACTGTCCGCGTCCCCGTACAGAACTGTCCGCGTCCCCGTACAGAACTGTCCGCGTCCACGAACAGAACTGTCCGCGTCCCCGTACAGAACTGTCCGCGTCCCCGTACAGTACTGTCCGCGTCCCCGTACAGAACTGTCCGCGTCCCCGTACAGAACTGTCCGCGTCCCCGTACAGAACTGTCCGCGTCCAAGAACAGAACTGTCGAGTCCCGTACAGAACTGTCCGCGTCCCGAACAGAACTGTCCGAGTCCCGTACAGAACTGTCCGCGTCCCGTACAGAACTGTCGCGTCCCGTAAAGAACTGTCCGCGTCCCGTACAGAACTGTCCGCGTCCCGTACAGAACTGTCCTCGTCCCGTACAGAACTGTCCGCGTCCCCAGTACTACAGTCCCCGTACAGAACTGTCCAGAACTGTCCCCGTACAGAACTGTCCGCGTCCCGTACAGAACCCGTACAGAACTGTCCGCGTCCCGTACAGAACTGTCCGCGTCCCGTACAGAACTGTCCGCGTCCCGTACAGAACTGTCCGCGTCCCCGTACAGAACTGTCCGCGTCCCCGTACAGAACTGTCCGCGTCCCGTACAGAACTGTCCGCGTCCCCGTACAGAACTGTCCGCGTCCCGTACAGAACTGTCCGCGTCCCGTACAGAACTGTCCGCGTCCCGTACAGAACTGTCCGCGTCCCGTACAGAACTGTCCGCGTCCCGAACAGAACTGTCCCCGTACGTCGTCCCGTACAGAACTGTCCGCGTCCCGTACAGAACTGTCCGACTGTCCCCGTACAGAACTGTCCGCGTCCCGTACAGAACTGTCCGCGTCCCCCAGAACTGTACAGAACTGTCCAGCGTCCCGTACAGAACTGTCCGCGTCCCGTACAGAACTGTCCAGCGTCCCGTACAGAACTGTCGTCCCGTACAGAACTGTCCGAGCGTCCCGAACAGAACTGTCCGCGTCCCCGTACAGAACTGTCCGCGTCCCGTACAGAACTGTCCGCGTCCCGTACAGAACTGTCCGCGTCCCGTACAGAACTGTCCGCGTCCCGTACAGAACTGTGCGTCCCGTACAGAACTGTCCGTCCCGTCCCCGTACAGAACTGTCCGCGTCCCCGTACAGAACTGTCCCGTCCCGTACAGAACTGTCCGCGTCCCCGTACAGAACTGTCCGCGTCCCGTACAGAACTGTCCGCGTCCCCGTACAGAACTGTCCGCGTCCCGTACAGTACAGAACTGTCCGCGTCCCCGTACAGAACTGTCCCGCGTCCCGTCCCGTACAGAACTGTCCGCGTCCCGTACAGAACTGTCCGCGTCCCGTACAGAACTGTCCGCGTCCCGTACAGAACTGTCCGCGTCCCGTACAGAACTGTCCGCGTCCCGTACAGAACTGTCCGCGTCCCCGTACAGAACTGTCCGCGTCCCGTACAGAACTGTCCGTCCCCGTACAGAACCCGTCCACGAACAGAACTGTCCGCGTCCCGTACAGAACTGTCCGAGTCCCCGTACAGAACTGTCCGCGTCCCCGTACAGAACTGTCCGCGTCCCCGTACAGTACTGTCCGCGTCCCCGTACAGAACTGTCCGCGTCCAAGAACAGAACTGTCCGAGTCCCCGTACAGACCTGTCCGCGTCCCGTACAGAACTGTCCGCGTCCCCGTACAGTACTGTCCGAGTCCCCGTACAGAACTGTCCGAGTCCCCGTACAGAACTGTCCGCGTCCCCGTACAGAACTGTCCGCGTCCCCGTACAGAACTGTCCGCGTCCACGAACAGAACTGTCCGCGTCCCCGTACAGAACTGTCCGCGTCCCCGTACAGTACTGTCCGCGTCCCCGTACAGAACTGTCCGCGTCCCCGTACAGAACTGTCCGCGTCCCCGTACAGAACTGTCCGCGTCCAAGAACAGAACTGTCCGAGTCCCCGTACAGAACTGTCCGCGTCCACGAACAGAACTGTCCGAGTCCCCGTACAGAACTGTCCGCGTCCCCGTACAGAACTGTCCGCGTCCCCGTAAAGAACTGTCCGCGTCCCCGTACAGAACTGTCCGCGTCCCCGTACAGAACTGTCCTCGTCCCCGTACAGAACTGTCCGCGTCCCCGTACAGTACTGTCCGAGTCCCCGTACAGAACTGTCCGAGTCCCCGTACAGAACTGTCCCCGTACAGAACTGTCCGCGTCCCCGTACAGAACTGTCCGCGTCCCCGTACAGAACTGTCCGCGTCCCGTACAGAACTGTCCGCGTCCCGTACAGAACTGTCCGCGTCCCGTACAGAACTGTCCGTACAGAACTGTCCCGTACAGAACTGTCCGCGTCCCGTACAGAACTGTCCGCGTCCCCGTACAGAACTGTCCGCGTCCCGTACAGAACTGTCCGCGTCCCGAACAGAACTGTCCGCGTCCCGTACAGAACTGTCAGAACGTCCCGTCCCCGTACAGAACTGTCCGCGTCCCGTACAGAACTGTCCGCGTCCCGTACAGAACTGTCCGCGTCCCGTACAGAACTGTCCGCGTCCCGTACAGAACTGTCCGCGTCCCGTACAGAACTGTCCGCGTCCCGTACAGAACTGTCCGCGTCCCGTACAGAACTGTCAGCGTCCCGTACAGAACTGTCCGGCGTCCCCGTACAGAACTGTCCGCGTCCCCGTACAGAACTGTCGCGTCCCGTACAGAACTGTCCGCGTCCCCGTACAGAACTGTCCGCGTCCCGTACAGAACTGTCCGCGTCCCGTACAGAACTGTCCGCGTCCCGTACAGAACTGTCCGCGTCCCGTACAGAACTGTCCGCGTCCCGTACAGAACTGTACAGAACTGTCCGCGTCCCGTACAGAACTGTCCGCGTCCCGTACAGAACGCGTCCCGTACAGAACTGTCCCGTCCCGTACAGAACTGTCCGCGTCCCGTACAGAACTGTCCGCGTCCCCGTACAGAACTGTCGCGTCCCGTACAGAACTGTCCGCGTCCCGTACAGAACTGTCCAGAACGTCCCGTACAGAACCGCGTACAGAACTGTCGCGTCCCGTACAGAACTGTCCGCGTCCCCGTACAGAACTGTCGCGTCCCGTACAGAACTGTCCGCGTCCCGTACAGAACTGTCCGCGTCCCGTACAGAACTGTCCGCGTCCCGTACAGAACTGTCCGCGTCCCGTACAGAACTGTCCGCGTCCCCGTACAGAACTGTCCGCGTCCCCGTACAGAACTGTCCGCGTCCACGAACAGAACTGTCCCCGTACAGAACTGTCGCGTCCCGTACAGAACTGTACAGAACTGCGTCCCGTACAGAACTGTCGCGTCCCGTACAGAAACGTCCCGTCAGAACTGTCCGCGTCCCGTACAGAACTGTCCGCGTCCCGTACAGAACTGTCCGTCCCCGTACAGAACTGTCCGCGTCCCGTACAGAACTGTCCGCGTCCCGTACAGAACTGTCCGCGTCCCGAACAGAACTGTCCGCGTCCCCGTACAGAACTGTCCGCGTCCCGTACAGAACTGTCCGCGTCCCGTACAGAACTGTCCGCGTCCCGTACAGAACTGTCCGCGTCCCGTACAGAACTGTCGCGTCCCCGAACAGAACTGTCCGCGTCCCGTACAGAACTGTCCGCGTCCACGAACAGAACTGTCCGAGTCCCGTACCCGTCCCGTACAGAACTGTCCGCGTCCCGTACAGAACTGTCCGCGTCCCCGTACAGAACTGTCCGCGTCCCCGTACAGAACTGTCCGCGTCCCCAGAACTGTCCGCGTCCCCGTACAGAACTGTCCGCGTCCCGTACAGAACTGTCCGCGTCCCGTACAGAACTGTCCGCGTCCCGTACAGAACTGTCGCGTCCAGAACTGTCCGCGTCCCGTACAGAACTGTCCGCGTCCCGTACAGAACTGTCCGCGTCCCGTACAGAACTGTCCGCGTCCCGTACAGAACTGTCCGCGTCCCGTACAGAACTGTCGCGTCCCGAACAGAACTGTCCGAGTCCCGTACAGAACTGTCCGCGTCCCGAACAGAACTGTCCGCGTCCCGTACAGAACTGTCCGCGTCCCCGTACAGAACTGTCCGCGTCCCGTACAGAACTGTCCGCGTCCCGTACAGAACTGTCCCCCCGTACAGAACTGTCCGCGTCCCCGTACAGAACTGTCCGCGTCCCGTACAGAACTGTCCCGTACAGAACTGTCCGCGTCCCGTACAGAACTGTCCCCAGAACTGTCGAGTCCCGTACAGAACTGTCCGTCCCCGTACAGAACTGTCCGCGTCCCCGTACAGAACTGTCCGCGTCCCGTACAGAACTGTCCGCGTCCCCGTCCGCGTCCCGTACAGAACTGTCCGCGTCCCGTACAGAACTGTCCGCGTCCCGTACAGAACTGTCCGCGTCCCCGAACAGAACTGTCGCGTCCCGTACAGACCTGTCCGCGTCCCGTACAGAACTGTCCGCGTCCCGTACAGAACTGTCCGCGTCCCGTACAGAACTGTCCGCGTCCCGTACAGAACTGTCCCGCGTCCCGTACAGAACTGTCCGCGTCCCGTACAGAACTGTCCCGTACAGAACTGTCGTCCGTCCCGTACAGAACTGTCCGCGTCCCGTACAGAACTGTCCGCGTCCCGTACAGAACTGTCGCGTCCCGTACAGAACTGTCCGCGTCCCCGTACAGAACTGTCAGCGTCCCGTACAGAACTGTCCGCGTCCAAGAACAGAACTGTCCGAGTCCCCGTACAGAACTGTCCGCGTCCCGAACAGAACTGTCCGAGTCCCGTACAGAACTGTCCGCGTCCCGTACAGAACTGTCCGCGTCCCGTACAGAACTGTCCGCGTCCCGTACAGAACTGTCCCGTACAGAACTGCGTCCCGTACAGAACTGTCCGCGTCCCGTACAGAACTGTCCGTCCCCGTACAGAACTGTCCGAGTCCCGTACAGAACTGTCCGCGTCCCGTACAGAACTGTCCGCGTCCCCGTACAGAACTGTCCGCGTCCACGAACAGAACTGTCCGCGTCCCCGTACAGAACTGTCCGCGTCCCCGTACAGAACTGTCCGCGTCCCCGTACAGAACTGTCCGCGTCCCCGTACAGAACTGTCCGCGTCCCCGTACAGAACTGTCCGCGTCCAAGAACAGAACTGTCCGAGTCCCCGTACAGAACTGTCCGCGTCCACGAACAGAACTGTCCGAGTCCCCGTACAGAACTGTCCGCGTCCCCGTACAGAACTGTCGCGTCCCGTACAGAACTGTCCGCGTCCCGTACAGAACTGTCCGCGTCCCCGTACAGAACTGTCCGCGTCCCCGTACAGAACTGTCCGCGTCCCCGTAAAGAACTGTCCGCGTCCCCGTACAGAACTGTCCGCGTCCCCGTACAGAACTGTCCTCGTCCCCGTACAGAACTGTCCGAGTCCCCGTACAGAACTGTCCGAGTCCCCGTACAGAACTGTCCGCGTCCCCGTACAGAACAGTCCGCTTCCACGAACAGAACTGTCCGCATCCCCGTACAGTACTGTCCGCGTCCCCGTACAGAACTGTCCGCGTCCCCGTACAGTACTGTCCGAGTCCCCGTACAGAACTGTCCGCGTCCCCGTACAGTACTGTCCGCGTCCCGTACAGAACTGTCCGCGTCCCCGTACAGAACTGTCCGCGTCCCCGTACAGAACTGTCCGCGTCCACGAACAGAACTGTCCGAGTCCCCGTACAGAACTGTCCGCGTCCCCGTACAGAACTGTCCGCGTCCCCGTAAAGAACTGTCCGCGTCCCCGTACAGAACTGTCCTCGTCCCCGTACAGTACTGTCCGAGTCCCCGTACAGAACTGTCCGAGTCCCCGTACAGAACTGTCCGCGTCCCCGTACAGAACTGTCCGCGTCCACGAACAGAACTGTCCGAGTCCCCGTACAGAACTGTCCGAGTCCCCGTACAGAACTGTCCGCGTCCCCGTACAGAACTGTCCGCGTCCCCGTACAGTACTGTCCGCGTCCCCGTACAGAACTGTCCGCGTCCAAGAACAGAACTGTCCGAGTCCCCGTACAGACCTGTCCGCGTCCCGTACAGAACTGTCCGCGTCCCCGTACAGTACTGTCCGAGTCCCCGTACAGAACTGTCCGAGTCCCCGTACAGAACTGTCCGCGTCCCCGTACAGAACTGTCCGCGTCCACGAACAGAACTGTCCGCGTCCCCGTACAGAACTGTCCGCGTCCCCGTACAGTACTGTCCGCGTCCCCGTACAGAACTGTCCGCGTCCCCGTACAGAACTGTCCGCGTCCCCGTACAGAACTGTCCGCGTCCAAGAACAGAACTGTCCGAGTCCCCGTACAGAACTGTCCGCGTCCACGAACAGAACTGTCCGAGTCCCCGTACAGAACTGTCCGCGTCCCGTACAGAACTGTCAGCGTCCCGTAAAGAACTGTCCGCGTCCCGTACAGAACTGTCCGCGTCCCGTACAGAACTGTCCTCGTCCCGTACAGAACTGTCCGCGTCCCGTACAGTACTGTCGAGTCCCCGTACAGAACTGTCCGAGTCCCGTACAGAACTGTCCGCGTCCCGTACAGAACTGTCCGCGTCCCGTACAGAACTGTCGCGTCCACGAACAGAACTGTCCGCGTCCCGTACAGAACTGTCCGCGTCCCGTACAGTACTGTCCGCGTCCCCGTACAGAACTGTCCGCGTCCCGTACAGAACTGTCCGCGTCCCGTACAGAACTGTCCGCGTCCAAGAACAGAACTGTCCGAGTCCCGTACAGAACTGTCCGCGTCCACGAACAGAACTGTCCGAGTCCCCGTACAGAACTGTCCGCGTCCCCGTACAGAACTGTCCGCGTCCCCGTAAAGAACTGTCCGCGTCCCCGTACAGAACTGTCCGCGTCCCCGTACAGAACTGTCCGCGTCCCCGTAAAGAACTGTCCGCGTCCCCGTACAGAACTGTCCGCGTCCCCGTACAGAACTGTCCTCGTCCCCGTACAGAACTGTCCGAGTCCCCGTACAGAACTGTCCGAGTCCCCGTACAGAACTGTCCGCGTCCCCGTACAGAACAGTCCGCTTCCACGAACAGAACTGTCCGCATCCCCGTACAGTACTGTCCGCGTCCCCGTACAGAACTGTCCGCGTCCCCGTACAGTACTGTCCGAGTCCCCGTACAGAACTGTCCGCGTCCCCGTACAGTACTGTCCGCGTCCCCGTACAGAACTGTCCGCGTCCCCGTACAGAACTGTCCGCGTCCCCGTACAGAACTGTCCGCGTCCACGAACAGAACTGTCCGAGTCCCCGTACAGAACTGTCCGCGTCCCCGTACAGAACTGTCCACGTCCCCGTAAAGAACTGTCCGCGTCCCCGTACAGAACTGTCCTCGTCCCCGTACAGAACTGTCGCGTCCCCGTACAGTACTGTCCGAGTCCCCGTACAGAACTGTCCGAGTCCCCGTACAGAACTGTCCGCGTCCCCGTACAGAACTGTCCGCGTCCCCGTACAGTACTGTCCGCGTCCCCGTACAGAACTGTCCGCGTCCCCGTACAGTACTGTCCGCGTCCCCGTACAGAACTGTCCGCGTCCCCGTACAGAACTGTCCGCGTCCCCGTACAGAACTGTCCGCGTCCCGTAAAGAACTGTCCGCGTCCCCGTACAGAACTGTCCTCGTCCCCGTACAGTACTGTCCGAGTCCCCGTACAGAACTGTCCGAGTCCCCGTACAGAACTGTCCGCGTCCCCGTACAGAACTGTCCGCGTCCACGAACAGAACTGTCCGAGTCCCCGTACAGACCTGTCCGCGTCCCCGTACAGAACTCTCCGCGTCCACGAACAGAACTGTCCGCGTCCCCGTACAGAACTGTCCGCGTCCCCGTACAGTACTGTCCGCGTCCCCGTACAGAACTGTCCGCGTCCCCGTACAGAACTGTCCGCGTCCCCGTACAGAACTGTCCGCGTCCCGTACAGAACTGTCCGCGTCCCGTACAGAACTGTCCGCGTCCCCGTACAGAACTGTCCGCGTCCCCGTAAAGAACTGTCCGCGTCCCCGTACAGAACTGTCCTCGTCCCCGTACAGAACTGTCCGCGTCCCCGTACAGAACTGTCCTCGTCCCCGTACAGTACTGTCCGCGTCCCCGTACAGAACTGTCCGCGTCCCCGTACAGTACTGTCCGCGTCCCCGTTCGGTGTGGCACCAAGGAGATTGTCCGGTTACGCTCAGAGTGGACTGAGGTGATCTTGGGGAATAACGACGGAGTTTGTTACAGTGTTGAGACGCCGAAGTTTATTGTTCAATTTGCTTTTTTCTTTACGGTGAGGGACAGTATGAGTGTAGCCAGATCCTTTTCAATCTCTATCCTTGTTTCATTTTGTGGTTCACCGGATTCATCATCATCGAGACGAGGGAAAGACGAACGACCTGCTAGCTAGTCGGTACAGCTCGGTATTCTAGCTAGCTACTCGACCAGCAGCATCCTAGTTATCCTAGCTAGTCGGTACAGCTCGGTAAGCTAGATAGCTACTCTACCAGCAGCATCCTAGTTATCCTAGCTAGTCGGTACAGCTCGGTAATCTAGCTAGCTACTCGACCAGCAGCATCCTTGTTATCCTAGCTAGTCGGTACAGCTCGGTAAGCTAGCTAGCTACTCTACCAGCAGCATCCTAGTTACCATAGCTACCACTACATCATCACCGGCTGTCTGCATTTCTTGTGGACCGATGGAGCTCCCCGGTTGTTTCTTCCACCTGTTAAATCCCGTGGAGGACTTCTCCCTCTCTCGTTGACGGATGCTGGCTACCTCTGTCCGGTTCTCCTCTCTTCACTAGATGGACGGTAACTTTAGTGTTTAAACCTCTGTGTCCAATGACCGAACTTTTGAATATTATTTTCAGGGCGCCTCAATAGCAGGTATTGAACCCCGGGTAAATAATCACTAGTCAGAACCTCAACCTCAGTATACCTTCATTATAACAATCATCTTAATATCTGATATTGTGAGTAAACAACCTCGAGAGTGCGTCTTCCAGCCCTCTAATAATTCACATCATTCAACCCTCCCGGTTAGTAAATTTACCTCAACATGCCCCCGGAGAAGGCAGAGTAAGGACACCGGCCTTTTAGCGGGGCTGACAGACTGACTACAACGCTCGCGTTGCTAAATTAATTTTGTTATTAAAAATGACACACTGCTCGCGCGCGTTAACTAACGTCTGGAAGTCAGTTCTATTTGTGAAACTCTTCTTCTGTTTCCCCATCTGAGCTCAGAGTAGATGAGAGATGTAATGTTTGTCTCTGTTGTGTTGAAGCCCAATCAAGCAGGAGAGACCAGCCTCCCCTGTTCCCAGCTGTGTGTCCATGAAGAGTGACTGGTCTATGATGCAACCTATACAGTTTAGAGAGGAAGACTTTTCTACTGAACAAAGGTAAGAAGAACTCATGGGTCCTGGTCAGTGAGTTAAACAACACTGTCTCTAGTCATTTCTCCTCTTCCATTTTCCCATTTCTATTTTAGTTGTTTTCATAATCCATAGGCTAATAATTTTTTCCATTTTCATAGTCCTAAAACAATATTAAACAAACACAACATTCCCTCCCTGTGTGTGTGTGTGTGTGTGTGTGTGTGTGTGTGTGTGTGTGTGTGTGTGTGTGTGCACTCCCTGGATGAGGAGATGTCATCTCATGTTTTGTCCACAGAAACCAACAGGAGAGATCAGAGTCAGAGATTCTCAGTGGTCAGTCTTCCCAGAGTCATCAAACAGACCTGGCCTCCATATTCAGAGTATGTGGTCCTGTTATGTACATTTGTTTTTGTTTACCTCAAGTAAAGTTGATCTGTAAATTTGATCTGTCATTGATTCATTAATGTGTTAATGAGAAAGCATTTCTTCTCTTGCTTAACTTATTTTCTTGATTTATTTCAGTTGCTTGAACAGAATATTATGACATTTGTGAAGAACGAGCTGAAGATGTTCAAGAGGATTCTTAGTCCAGAACTCCCAGAAGGCTTTGAGAGTCAGAAGCAGGATAAGGAAGTGGTGGATGCTGAAGATGAGCAGCAGGAGAGCAGTGCCAGAGAGGGGGCTCTGAAGATCACACTGCACATCCTGAGGAAAATGAACCAGAAGGAGCTTGCTGACACACTGGAGAAATGTAAGATCTGTCTGCCTCATGTTGAATGATGTTTTATAACATGTAAAAGCTGTAGCTAAAGTACAGCTAAAGTAGCTGTGTAACTAAATGATATTGTAGCAGCCTTAACACAACACCTAGTGACCTCATCAAGTAGCAGCAGGGATGTGTTGTGGTGATTCATTTAGAGAGAGAGAGAACATTAATAATACCATCAATAATACAGTCAGTTAAGATAATAAATTATTATAATTTAAAACTTTATAACAGTCTTTCAATACTGTAGGTATTAAAACAGACGTAATATTAATATCCTCTGTGTTATTTCTTCATTCAGATGAGCTTGCTGTGATTTGCCAACGTGAACTCAAATCTAATCTAAAGAAGAAGTTTCAATGTGTATTTGAGGGGATCGCTAAACAAGGAAACCCAACACTTCTCAATAAGATCTACACAGAGCTCTACATCACAGAGGGTGGAACAGGAGAGGTCAATAATGAACATGAGCTGAGACAGATTGAGACAACAACCAGGAAACAAGCAAGACCAGAGACTGCAATCAAATGTAATGACATCTTCAAACCCTTAACTGGACAAGACAAACCTATCAGAACTGTGTTGACAAAGGGAGTCGCTGGCATTGGAAAAACAGTCTCTGTGCAGAAGTTCATTCTGGACTGGGCTGAAGGAAAAGCAAATCAGGATGTCCAATTTGTATTTTCAATCCCTTTTCGGGAGCTGAATTTGATGAAAGAGGACAAACACACTTTCATTGAACTTCTCAATCACTTCTCAATGGAAACCAAACAATCAAGAATCTCCATCTACAACAAGTACAAAGTTCTGTTCATCTTTGTTGGTCTGGATGAGTGCCGACTGCCCCTAGACTTCCAGAAGAACAAGATCTGTTGGGACGTCACAGAGTCAACCTCAGTGGATGTTCTGCTGACAAATCTCATCAGGGGAAATCTGCTTCCCTCTGCTCTCCTCTGGATAACTACCCGACCTGCAGCAGCCAATAAGATCCCTTCAGGGTGTGTTGACCAGGTGACAGAGGTACGAGGGTTCAATGACCCACAGAAGGAGGAGTACTTCAGGAAGAGATTCAGTGATGAGGACCTGGCCAGCAGAATCATCTCACACATAAAGACATCAAGGAGCCTCCACATCATGTGCCACATTCCAGTCTTCTGTTGGATTTCTGCAACAGTCCTTGAACACATGCTGAAACATAAGAGAGAAGAGATGCCCAAGACTCTGACTGAGATGTACACACACCTTGTGGAGTTTCATACCAAACAGAAGAATGAAAAGTATCTTGGGAAAGAAGGGACAGGTCCACACTGGAATAAAGAGAGCATTCTGAAAACTGGGAAAACTGGCTTTTCAACAGCTTGTGAATGGCAATCTGATTTTCTATGAAGAAGACCTGAAAGAGTCTGGCATTGATGTCAATGAAGCCTCAGTGTACTCAGGATTGTGCACACAGCTCTTTAAAGAGGAATGTGTGCTGTACCAGGACAAGGTGTACTGCTTTGTTCATCTGAGCATTCAGGAGTTTCTGGCTGCTGTATATGTGTTCCTCTCATTCATCAACAACAATGAGAATCTAATGGATGAACTGCAAACAAAAGACGAGTCTGAAGTTACTTTCTACAAGAGTGCTGTGGATAAAGCCTTACAAAGTGAGACAGGAAACCTGGACCTTTTCCTCCGCTTCCTACTGGGCCTCTCACTGGAGTCCAATCAGAAGCACTTACGAGGTCTACTGACAAAGACAAGAAGCAGCTCACAGAGCCATGAAGAAACAGTCAAGTACATCAAGGAGAAGATCAGGGAGAATCTCTCTCCAGAGAGGAGCATCAATCTGTTCCACTGTCTGAATGAACTGAATGACCATTCTCTAGTGGAGGAGATCCAAAGATACCTGAGATCAGGAAGTCTCTCTGAAGCCAAACTGTCACCTGCACAGTGGTCAGCTCTGGTCTTTGTGTTGCTGACTTCAGAAAAGGAGCTGGATGTGTTTGACCTGAAGAAATACTCCAGATCAGAGGAAGGTCTTCTGAGGCTGCTGCCTCAGTGGTCAAAGCCTCCAGAGCTGTTCTGTGAGTAAATAAAATGACATTTAAGAACTAATCATCAGGAAGAAATATTAAGCTGAGGAAAATGTGTAATATAATTGTTCTTAACTGATCTTGCCTAGTAAAAATTAAAATTAAATATGATTTTAATATGATTTGACTCTTTGCAGGCTGTCAGGCTGTCTAGTCACAGAGGAAGGCTGTGCTTCTCTGGTCTCAGCTCTGGAGTCAAACCCCTCACACCTGAGAGAGCTGGACCTGAGTAACAATCACCCAGGAGACTCAGGAGTGAAGCTGCTCTCTGATGGACTGGGGAATCCCCACTGTAAACTGGAGACTCTGAGGTCAGTATTATCAGATATGAAAGCACTTTATGTATGTAGTTCTCCCATTTGAAAAGTCGTAATTATTCGGTTATATTCACTTATAGTGTATTAAAGTAGTCATAAGTTTAGTATTTGGTCCCATATTCCATGCCTGCAGTGATTACATCAAGCTTGTGATTCTACTAACTTGTTGAATGTATTTCCAGTTTGTCTTGGTTGTGTTTGGGATGTTTTTCCTAATAGAAACTGAATGGTGAATAATGTCCTGTCATTTTGGAGTCACTTCACTTGTATTGTCAGTAAGAATAGAAGATGTTTCTGAACACTTCTACATTCATGTGGATGCTACCATAATTATGAATTAATCGTGAATGATGATGAATGAGAAAGTTAGAGGTACAAACATCATACCCCCTCTGTTATTGGTAATGGTGAGAGGTTAGCATGTTTTGTTGTAGTCTCTGTTATTGGTAATGGTGAGAGGTTAGCATGTTTTGTTGTAGCCTCTGTTATTGGTAATGGTGAGAGGTTAGCATGTTTTGTTGTAGCCTCTGTTATTGGTAATGGTGAGAGGTTAGCATGTTTTGTTGTATCCTCTGTTATTGGTAATGGTGAGAGATTAGCATGTTTTGTTGTAGCCTCTGTTATTGGTAATGGTGAGAGGTTAGCATGTTTTGTTGTAGCCTCTGTTATTGGTAATGGTGAGAGGTTAGCATGTTTTGTTGTAGCCTCTGTTATTGGTAATGGTGAGAGGTTAGCATGTTTTGTTGTAGCCTCTGTTATTGGTAATGGTGAGAGGTTAGCATGTTTTGTTGTAGCCTCTGTTATTGGTAATGGTGAGAGGTTAGTATGTTTTGTTGTAGCCTCTGTTATTGTTAATGGTGAGAGGTTAGCATGTTTTGTTGTATCCTCTGTTATTGGTAATGGTGAGAGGTTAGCATGTTTTGTTGTAGTCTCTGTTATTGGTAATGGTGAGAGGTTAACATGCTTTGTTGTAGCCTCTTTTAAAAGATGACATTATATACTGTCACCTCATATGAAACATTTGATCTGAAATCCAAAATGCTGGAGTATAGAGACACATTTATTTACAGTGTAAGCAGGGAAAGCTAAGTGAAATATTTTAATATAACCTGTCTGTCATTGTATTTCTCTGTGTTGGCAGACTCACTGTCTGTAAACTCACAGACACATCCTGTAAAGAGTTGGCCTCAGTTCTCAGTTCCAACCCCTCACACCTGAGAGAGCTGGATCTGAGTAACAATGACCTGAAGGATTCAGGAGTGAAGCTGCTCTCTGCTGGACTGGGGAATCCCCACTGTAAACTGGAGACTCTGAGGTCAGTATTCCTGTAGTTGGTCAACAAGTGATAACTGTTCACCAGATCCACATGTGTTTACCAGACACACATAGTCCACACCATATGTGTTTGAGGTCAGTATAATATATATTGTGGACTGTATACTCAATACAATCTAAATCTGATACCTCACTGTCTAAATAGATATGGTGTGGACTGTATACTCAATACAATCTAAATCTGATACCTCTGTCTGTCTTCTGACTGATACTGCTTTTTAAACTGGTCTGGTCAGTCTACTATAATATTTGTACTAAACATGTTTCTATCTGCAGGCAATACTTTGATCATTTATATTAATGATACATTCATTCATTTATGAATAGATATGGAAATATGGAACACTGTTAAAAACGTTCCTAGAACAGACGTGAACATTTCACCTGTACTGGGAACATACATTTTTGAGGTTGCAGGGAGGTTCTGAGAACATTCTACTGTGGTTCCCTGAAAGTTTTATTAACGTTCAGAAACTATAGGTTATTTGAAGGTAATTAAATAATGTTCTGACAACATGTTTCAATAACATGTTTTATAACACTGCTAGCTTAGTTTAACTGTTTTGAACACCAAGCACAGACATTAATCATGCAAACACCTTTCGTTTTGTGTGACACAGCATTCAGTGAGATTCAATCTATGATATTATATTCTCTTCCATGCAATTAGCCCACTACGCCACTAGGATGGAGCTAGAGTTTCTTTTCTTACATCATCTGTTCAAACAAACCAAATTTCAAAAGGGAACAAGCACTTATTAAGATCAGGTGTTACCAATTAGTGGGTGCAGCCAACACACCAGAACACATTTAACAAGATAGAGGATAGACAGAGTTTTGTTGATGCTGAGAACGGAATGTATATTTACGCAAAGGTTTTCTTGTGGTTTTTATTGAACGTTTTTGTTAATGTTCTGATAAGATCATTTTAAATAGAACCATTTTATTTCACCTTTATTTAACCAGGTAGGCACTGTGATATATGTGAATATGTTGAAAACATATACTGCCACTATTTTCACCACCAAAGAATACCAGTATGGTTTTAATATGATTTGACTCTTTGCAGGCTGTCAGGCTGTCTAGTCACAGAGGAAGGCTGTGCTTCTCTGGTCTCAGCTCTGAGGTCAAACCCCTCACACCTGAGAGAGCTGGACCTGAGCTACAATCACCCAGGAGACTCAGGAGTCAGACTGCTCTCTGCTGGACTGGAGGATCCACACTGCAGACTGGAGAAACTCAAGTATGTAGAGGGTTTATGTCAATGTTCATATCAGACATGTTGGACTTATCAGGCTGGTTAAGACAAACATTCTGACCACCACTTGGATAAAGTTATATGATGTGTGTGTGTGTGTGTGTGTGTGTGTGTGTGTGAGGAGTTCAGGTGTATCCCTCAATGACTGTCTGTTCTTCTGCTTACCGCTACAGTGTGGAACATGGTGGAGAGAACAGAATGAAACCTGGGCTTAGAAAATGTGAGTGTTGACTGCTGTGAAGAATATGACTAAGAATAAGTCTTAATTCAAGTTAAGTCAAAGTCAAAGACCAACATCATTACTTACTTGGTCATATTAAATATCAGCTGTAGTTCCACAGAAGCAGAAATCAGGGAGTGTGTGTGTGTGTGTGTGTAATTATTGGGAATAAGTGTGTTTTATATTACCATACAGTATAACATATGATCATTCAACAAGTCTCAAGTTACCTTAACTTCTCCTTTTGATACCTAGAAACATCTACATTAAATGAATTAGTGAAAAGTGAGTTAACATTCTAATGTGAATGATGATGATTTCTAATATTGTGTCTGGTTTCATCCATCAGATGTCTGTGATCTCACACTGGACCCAAACACAGTAAACAGATTCCTCTCTCTGTCTGAGGAGAACAGAAAGGTGACATGTAGGACAGAGGAGCAGCCGTATCCTGATCACCCAGAGAGATTTGAGGGCTGTGAACAGGTGTTGTGTAGAGAGGGTCTGACTGGGCGCTGTTACTGGGAGGTAGAGTGGAGTGGGAGAAGGGGGGCTGATGTAGGAGTGACATATAAAGGAATCAACAGGAGAGGAGAGGTTAATGACTGTTGTCTTGGATACAATGACAAGTCCTGGAGTCTGTTCTGCTCTGACAACAGTTACATTGCCAGTCACAATAATAATCACACTACCATAGACGTCCCCTCCTCCAGCTCCCACAGAGTAGGAGTGTATCTGGACTGGCCAGCTGGAACTCTGTCCTTCTATAGAGCCTCCTCTGACACACTGACCCACCTGAACACATTCACCTCCACATTCACTGAGCCCCTCTATCCAGGGTTTTGGGTTTGGTATGATGGTGACTCAGTGTCCCTGAAATAAGTGAACACACACACTGGACAGAGACACACACACTGGACAGAGACACACACACTGGACAGAGACACACACACTGGACAGAGACACACACACTGGACAGAGACACACACACTGGACAGAGACACACACACTGGACAAAAACACACACACACACACACTGGACAGAGACACACACACTGGACAAAGACACACACACTGGACAGAGACACACACACTGGGCAGAGACACACACACTGGACAGAGACACACACACTGGACAGAGACACACACACTGGACAGAGACACACACACTGGACAGAGACACACACACTGGACAAAAACACACACACACACACTGGACAGAGAAACACACACTGGACAGAGACACACACACTGGACAGAGACACACACACTGGACAGAGACCCACACACTGGACAGAGACACACACACTGGACAGAGACACACACACTGGACAGAGACACACACACTGGACAGAGACACACACACTGGACAGAGACACACACACTGGACAAAAACACACACACACACACTGGACAAAGACACACACACTGGACAGAGACACACACACTGGACAAAAACACACACACACACACTGGACAGAGACACACACACTGGACAGAGACACACACACTGGACAGAGACACACACACTGGACAAAGACACACACACTGGACAAAAACACACACACACACACTGGACAAAGACACACACACTGGACAGAGACACACACACTGGACAAAAACACACACACACACACTGGACAGAGACACACACACTGGACAGAGACACACACACTGGACAGAGACACACACACTGGACAAAGACACACACACTGGACAGAGACACACACACTGGACAGAGACACACACACTGGACAGAGACACACACACTGGACAGAGACACACACACTGGACAGAGACACACACACTGGACAGAGACACACACACTGGACAGAGACACACACACTGGACAGACACACACACTGGACAAAGACACACACACTGGACAAAAACACACACACACACACTGGACAAAGACACACACACTGGACAGAGACACACACACTGGACAAAAACACACACACACACACTGGACAAAGACACACACACTGGACAGAGACACACACACTGGACAAAAACACACACACACACACTGGACAGAGACACACACACTGGACAAAAACACACACACACACACTGGACAGAGACACACACACTGGACAAAGACACACACACTGGACAGAGACACACACACTGGACAAAGACACACACACTGGACAAAAACACACACACACACACTGGACAAAGACACACACACTGGACAGAGACGCACACACTGGACAAAAACACACACACACACACTGGACAGAGACACACACACTGGACAAAGACACACACACTGGACAAAAACACACACACACACACACACTGGACAGAGACACACACACTGGACAGAGACACACACACTGGACAGAGACACACACACTGGACAGAGACACACACACTGGACAAAGACACACACACTGGACAAAAACACACACACACACACTGGACAAAGACACACACACTGGACAGAGACACACACACTGGACAAAAACACACACACACACACTGGACAGAGACACACACACTGGACAAAGACACACACACTGGACAAAAACACACACACACACACTGGACAGAGACACACACACTGGACAGAGACACACACACACACTGGACAAAGACACACACACTGGACAAAAACACACACACACACACACTGGACAGAGACACACACACTGGACAAAGACACACACACACACACTGGACAAAGACACACACACTGGACAAAAACACACACACACACACTGGACAGAGACACACACACTGGACAAAGACACACACACACACACTGGACAGAGACGCACACACTGGACAAAAACACACACACACACACACTGGACAGAGACACACACACTGGACAAAGACACACACACTGGACAAAAACACACACACACACACACACTGGACAGAGACACACACACTGGACAGAGACACACACACTGGACAGAGACACACACACTGGACAGAGACACACACACTGGACAAAAACACACACACACACACTGGACAAAGACACACACACTGGACAGAGACACACACACTGGACAAAAACACACACACACACACTGGACAGAGACACACACACTGGACAAAGACACACACACTGGACAAAAACACACACACACACACTGGACAGAGACACACACACTGGACAGAGACACACACACTGGACAGAGACACACACACACACTGGACAAAGACACACACACTGGACAAAAACACACACACACACACTGGACAGAGACACACACACTGGACAAAGACACACACACACACACTGGACAAAGACACACACACACACACACTGGACAAAAACACACTCACACTGCTGGACACACACACTCACACTGGACACACACACACACACACACACACACACACACACACTGGACAAAAACACACACACACTGGACAAACACACACTCACACTGCTGGACACACACACTCACACTGGACACACACACACACTGGACACACACACACACACAGTGGTCACACACACACACACAGGACACACACACACTCTGGACACACACACACTCTGGACACACACACACACTGGACACACACACACACACACACTGGACAAATACACACACACACACACACATACAGTGGACACGCACACACACACTCTGGACACACACACACACTGGACACACACAGACAGGACACACACACACACAGACAGGACACACACACACACTGGACACACACACTCTGGACACACACACTCTGGACACACACACACTCTGGACACACACACATACTCTGGACACACACACACACACACACTGGACACACACATACTCTGGACAAACACACACAGGACACACACACACTCTGGACACACACACACACTGGACACACACACACTCTGGACACACACACACACTGGACACACACACACTGGACAAACACACACACTCACACACACTGGACAAACACACACTGGACAAATACACACACACACACAAACACACACAGGACACACACACACACACACTGGACAAACACACTCTGGACACACACACACTGGACAAACACACACTGGACAAATACACACACACAAACACACACTGGACAAACACACTCTGGACACACACACTCTGGACACACACACACACACTGGACAAACACACACACTCACACACACTGGACAAACACACACTGGACAAATACACACACACACACACAAACACACACACAGGACACACACACACACACACTGGACAAACACACTCTGGACACACACACACTGGACAAACACACACAGGACACACACACACACACTGGACACACACACTCTGGGCACACACACACTCTGGACACACACACTGGACACACACACACACACACACTGGACACACACACACTGGACACACACACTCTGGACACACACACACACACACACTGGACACACACACACACACTGGACACACACACTGGACAAATACACACACACACACAGGACACACACACACACTGGACACACACACTCTGGACACACACACACTCTGGACACACACACACACTGGACACACACACACACACACTGGACACACACACACTGGACAAATACACACACACACACACAGGACACACACACACACTGGACACACACACTCTGGACACACACACACACACTGGACACACACACACACATTCTGGACACACACACACTGGACACACACACTGGACAAACACACACACACACACACAAACACTGGACACACACATACACACTGGACACATACACACTCTGGACACACACACACACAGGACACACACACACTCTGGACACACACACACTCTGGACACACAGACACTCTGGACACACACACACACTGGATACACACACACACACACTCTGGACACACACACACACTGGACACACACACACACACTCTGGACACACACACACACACACTAGACAAACACACACTCACACTGGACACACACACACACTGGACACACACACGCACTGGACACACACACACACACACAGTGGTCTCACACACACACACACACAGTGGTCACACACACACACACACAGGACACACACACACACACACACACACACACAGGACACACACACACACAGGACACACACACACTCTGGACACACACACACACTGGACACACACACACAGTGGACACACACACACACACACACACACATACAGTGGACACCCACACACACACTCTGGACACACACACACACTGGACACACACACAGACAGGACACACACACACAGACAGGACACACACACACAGACAGGACACACACACACACTGGACACACACACTCTGGACACACACACTCTGGACACACACACACTCTGGACACACACACATACTCTGGACACACACACACACTGGACACACACACACTCTGGACAAACACACACTCTGGACACACACACACACTGGACACACACACACACACTCTGGACACACACACACTCTGGACACACACACACACACTGGACACACACACACTGGACAAACACACACACTCACACACACTGGACAAACACACACTGGACAAATACACACACACACACACACAAACACAAACACAGGACACACACACACACACTGGACAAACACACTCTGGACACACACACACTGGACAAATACACACACACAGGACACACACACACACACTGGACACACACACTCTGGGCACACACACAATCTGGACACACACACTGGACACACACACACACACACTGGACACACACACACACTGGACACACACACTCAGGACACACACATTCTACACACACACACACACACTGGACACACACACTGGACACACACACACACACTGGACACACACACACTGGACAAATACACACACACACACACACACACTGGACACACACACTCTGGACACACACACACTCTGGACACACACACACACACACACTGGACACACACACACACACTGGACACACACACACTGGACAAATACACACACACACACAGGACACACACACACACTGGACACACACACTCTGGACACACACACACTCTGGACACACACACACACACTGGACACACACACACACTGGACACACACACTGGACAAACACACACACACACACAAACACACACACTGGACACACACATACACACTGGACACATACACACTCTGGACACACACACACACAGGACACACACACACACAGGACACACACACACACTCTGGACACACACACACTCTGGACACACACACACTCTGGACACACAGACACTCTGGACACACACACACTCTGGACACACACACACTCTGGACACACACACACACTCTGGACACACACACACACTGGACACACACACACACTGGACACACACACACTCTGGACACACACACACACTGGACACACACACACTGGACACACACACATTCTGGACACACACACACTCTGGACACACACACACACTCTGGACACACACTGGACACACACACACACTGGACACACACACACACTGGACACACACACACTGGACACACACACATTCTGGACACACACACACTCTGGACACACACACACACTGGACACACACACACATTCTGGACACACACACACTCTGGACACACTCACACTCTGGACACACACACACTGGACACACACACACTCTGGACACACACACACTCTGGACACACACACACACACACACTCACTCTGGACACACACACACACTGGACACACACACACTCTGGACACACACACACTCTGGACACACACACACACTGGACACACACACATTCTGGACACACACACACTCTGGACACACACTGGACACACACACACACACTGGACACACACACACACTGGACACACACACACACTGGACACACACACATTCTGGACACACACACACTCTGGACACACACACACACTGGACACACACACACTGGACACACACACACATTCTGGACACACACACACTCTGGACACACTCACACTCTGGACACACACACACTCTGGACACACACACACTGGACACACACACACTCTGGACACACACACACTCTGGACACACACACACACACACACTCACTCTGGACACACACACACACTGGACACACACACACTCTGGACACACACACACTCTGGACACACACACACACTGGACACACACACACACTCTGGACACACACACACACTGGACACACACACACACACACACACTGGACACACACACACACATTCTGGACACACACACACACATTCTGGACACACACACACACATTCTGGACACACACACACACATTCTGGACACACACACACACACACACACATTCTGGACACACACACACATGCGCGTCTTTCTATAGTTGTGAGGACCTCTTACAACAACACTGTTAAAATACCAATGTGATCATGTTTTGTCTTTTATGTTGAAAAACAAATTGTATAATTATATCTGGACATACGCTCCATAGTTGTACAAGTATACAAGGATATATTGTACTTTTCATAATTAAACATAATTGAAACAAGAAAAGGCTTGTTAATTGTGAAAACAGTTTGTTTATTGATTTTACGTTTCCTCTGTCAGGTTGATGTTAACCTGCGACTGGTTGAAACATGAAACAAATATGAAATGAAATACAAAACAATTAAATATGTGGAATAGAATTAAACAAATTGTACAATTAGTACAACAGAGTGTTGTGATGCAGGGTTACTATAGCAACAGAGTGTTGTGATGCAGGGTCACTATAGCAACAGAGTGTTGTGATGCAGGGTCACTATAGCAACAGAGTGTTGTGATGCAGGGTCACTATAGCAACAGAGTGTTGTGATGCAGGGTCACTATAGCAACAGAGTGTTGTGATGCAGGGTTACTATAGCAACAGAGTGTTGTGATGCAGGGTCACTATAGCAACAGAGTGTTCTGATCTGGTCTATAGCAACTTCTAGCAACTGCTCTCTTTCTGCTCTGCTCTGCTCTATCAGCTCTCTCAGCCTGCTCTCTGCTCTCTCTCTGCTCTCTGCTCTCTCTTTTCTCTGCTCTCTCTCTCTCTCTCTCACACACTCTCTGCTCTCTCTCTCTCTCTCTCACACACTCTCTGCTCTCTCTCTGCTCTCTCTCCCACACTCTGCTCTCTCTCTGCTCTCTCCACACACTCTGCTCTCTCTCTCTCTCTCTCTCTCCCCACACTCTGCTCTCTCTCCCACACACTCTGCTCTCTCTCACACTCTGCTGCTCTCTCTCTCCCACACTCTGCTCTCTATGCTCTCTCCCACACACTCTGCTCTCTCTCTGCTCTCTCTCCCACACACTCTGCTCTCTCTCTCTCTCCCACACACTCTGCTCTCTCTCTGCTCTCTCTCCCACACACTCTGCTCTCTCTCTGCTCTCTCTCCCACACACTCTGCTCTCTCTGCTCTCTCTCCCACACACTCTGCTCTCTTTGCTCTCTCTCCCACACACTCTGCTCTCTCTGCTCTCTCTCCCACACACTCTGCTCTCTCTGCTCTCTCTCTCTCCCACACACTCTGCTCTCTCTCCCACACTCTGCTCTCTCTCTCTCCCACACTCTGCTCTCTCTCCCACACTCTTCTCTCTCTCTCCCACACACTCTGCTCTCTCTCTCTCCCACACACTCTGCTCTCTCTCTCTCCCACACATTCTGCCCTCTCTCTCTCCCACATTCTGCTCTCTCTCCCACATTCTGCTCTCTCTCCCACACTCTGCTCTCTCTCCCACACACTCTGCTCTCTCTGCTCTCTCTCCCACACACTCTGCTCTCTCTCTCTCTCCCACACACTCTACTCTCTCTCTCTGCTCTCTCTCCCACACACTCTACTCTCTCTCTCTGCTCTCTCTCCCACACACTCTGCTCTCTCTGCTCTCTCTCCCACACACTCTGCTCTCTCTCTCCCACACACTCTGCTCTCTCTCTGCTCTCTCTCTGCTCTCTCTCCCACACTCTCTGCTCTCTCTCTCCCACACACTCTGCTTTCTCTCTGCTCTCTCTCCCACACACTCTCTCTCTCTCTCTCTCTCTCTCACACACTCTGCTCTCTCTCCGCTCTCTCTCTCCCACACTCTCTGCTCTCTGCTCTCTCTCTCTCTCCCACACTTTTTTTCTCTCTATCTCTCACTTTCTCTTATATTAACAGTGGTGCAGTTTGGACAATCACCACTTGATGGCAGTGTTCAACCAGAAGTGATGAAAAGAACATCACTGCACAGAGAGAGAGAGAGAGAGAGTCTAATATACTGATATACAGTAACATTCAGAAAGTATTCAGACCCCTTGACTTTTTACACATTTTGTCACGTTACAGCCTTATTCTAAAATGAATTAAATGTGTTTTTCCCCTCATCAATCTACACACAATAACCCAGAATTACAAAGCAAAAACGGTTCACTTTATGTGTGAACATTTTTATTTAAAAAAAACGTAGATATCACAGAGAGAGAGGGAGAGTAGAGAGTCAGAACAGAGGGAAAGAGAGAGATGGAGGGGAGAGAGTCAGAACAGAGGGAAGATAGAGATGGAGGGTAGAGAGTCAGAACAGAGGGAAAGAGCGAGATGGAGGGGAGAGAGTCAGAACAGAGGGAAGAGAGAGATGGAGGGGAGAGAGTCAGAACAGAGGGAAGAGAGAGATGGAGGGTAGAGAGTCAGAACAGAGAGAGAGAGAGAGAGAGATGAGAGTCAGAACAGAGGGAAAGAGAGAGGGAGGGTAGAGAGTCAGAACAGAGGGAGGGTAGAGAGTCAGAACAGAGGGAAAGAGAGAGATGGAGGGGAGAGAGTCAGAACAGAGGGAAGAGAGAGATGGAGGGAGAGAGTCGGAACAGAGAGAGAGAGGGAGAGGAGAGAGTCAGAACAGAGGGAGAGAGAGAGGGAGAGAGGAGAGGGAGAGAGTCAGAACAGAGGAAAGAGAGGAGGGAGGGGAGAGAGTCAGAACAGAGGGAAGAGAGAGATGGAGGGGAGAGAGTCAGAACAGAGGGAAGAGAGAGATGGAGGGAGAGGGGAGAGAGTCAGAACAGAGGGAAAGAGAGAGATGGAGGGAGAGAGTCAGAACAGAGAGAGAGAGAGAGAGAGATGAGAGTCAGAACAGAGGGAAAGAGAGAGAGAGGGAGGGTAGAGAGTCAGAACAGAGGGAGGGTAGAGAGTCAGAACAGATTGAAAGAGAGAGAGGGAGGGTAATGAGTCATAACAGAGGGATGGTAGAGAGTATGAACAGATGGAAAGAGAGAGAGGGAGGGGAGAGAGTCAGAACAGAGGGAAAGAGAGGGAGGGAGGGGAGAGAGTCAGAACAGAGGGAAAGAGAGAGAGAGAGAGGGAGGGTAGAGTGTCAGAACAGAGGGAAAGAGAGAGAGAGAGGGAGGGTTGAGAGTCAGAACAGAGGGAAAGAGAGAGGGAGGGGAGAGTGTCAGAACAGAGGGAAAGAGAGAGGGAGAGGGAGGGGAGAGTGTCAGAACAGAGGGAAAGAGAGAGAGAGAGGGAGGGGAGAGAGTCAGAACAGAGGGAAAGAGAGAGAGGGAGGGGAGAGAGTCAGAACAGAGGGAAAGAGAGAGAGAGGGAGGGTAGAGAGTCAGAACAGAGGGAAAGAGAGAGAGAGGGAGGGGAGAGAGTCAGATCAGAGGGAAAGAGAGTGAGAGGGAGGGTAGAGAGTCAGAACAGAGGGAAAGAGAGAGAGAGGGAGGGTAGAGAGTCAGAACAGAGGGAAAAGAGAGAGAGAGTCAGGGGGGAGAGAGTCAGATCAGAGGGAAAAGAGAGAGAGCGAGGGTAGAGAGTCAGAACAGAGGGAAAGAGAGAGATGGAGGGTAGAGAGTCAGAACAGAGGGAAGGGAGAGAGAGAGAGGGAGGGTAGAGAGTCAGAACAGATGGAAAGAGAGAGAGAGGGAGGGGAGAGAGTCAGAACAGAGGGAAGAGCGAGAGAGGGGGAGAGAGAGAGGGAGGGAGGGAGGGTAGAGAGTCAGAACAGAGGGAAGAGAGAGATGGAGGGAGAGAGTCAGAACAGAGGGAAGAGAGAGAGGGAGGGGAGGGAGGGTAGAGAGTCAGAACAGAGAGAGAGAGAGAGAGATGAGAGTCAGAACAGAGGGAAAGAGAGAGGGAGGGTAGAGAGTCAGAACAGAGGGAGGGTAGAGAGTCAGAACAGAGGGAAAGAGAGAGATGGAGGGGAGAGAGTCAGAACAGAGGGAAGAGAGAGATGGAGGGGAGAGAGTCGGAACAGAGAGAGAGAGAGGAGAGAGAGATGAGAGTCAGAACAGAGGGAAAAAGAGAGAGGAGGGAGGGTAGAGAGTCAGAACAGAGGGAGGGTAGAGAGTCAGAACAGAGGGAAAGAGAGAGATGGAGGGAGAGAGTCAGAACAGAGGGAAGAGAGAGATGGAGGGTAGAGAGTCAGAACAGAGGGAAAGAGAGAGATGGAGGGGAGAGAGTCAGAACAGAGAGAAAGAGAGAGAGATGAGAGTCAGAACAGAAAGGGAAATGGAGAGAGAGAGGGAGGGTAGAGAGTCAGAACAGAGGGAGGGTAGAGAGTCAGAACAGATTGAAAGAGAAAGAGAGAGGGAGGGTAATGAGTCATAACAGAGGGATGGTAGAGAGTATGAACAGATGGAAAAGAGAGAGAGGAGGGGAGAGAGTCAGAACAGAGGGAAAGAGAGGGAGGGAGGGGAGAGAGTCAGAACAGAGGGAAAGAGAGAGAGAGAGGGGAGGGTAGAGTGTCAGAACAGAGGGAAAGAGAGAGAGAGAGGGAGGGTTGAGAGTCAGAACAGAGGGAAAGAGAGAGGGAGGGAGAGTGTCAGAACAGAGGGAAAGAGAGAGGGAGAGGGAGGGGAGAGTGTCAGAACAGAGGGAAAGAGAGAGAGAGAGGGAGGGGAGAGAGTCAGAACAGAGGGAAAGAGAGAGAGGGAGGGGAGAGAGTCAGAACAGAGGGAAAGAGAGAGAGAGGGAGGGTAGAGAGTCAGAACAGAGGGAAAGAGAGAGAGAGGGAGGGGAGAGAGTCAGATCAGAGGGAAAGAGAGTGAGAGGGAGGGTAGAGAGTCAGAACAGAGGGAAAGAGAGAGAGAGGGAGGGTAGAGAGTCAGAACAGAGGGAACGAGAGAGAGAGGGCGGGGAGAGAGTCAGATCAGAGGGAAAGAGAGAGAGAGCGAGGGTAGAGAGTCAGAACAGAGGGAAAGAGAGAGATGGAGGGTAGAGAGTCAGAACAGAGGGAAAGAGAGAGAGAGGGAGGGTAGAGAGTCAGAACAGATGGAAAGAGAGAGAGAGAGGGAGGGGAGAGAGTCAGAACAGAGGGAAGAGCGAGAGAGGGAGGAGAGAGAGGGAGGGAGGGAGGGTAGAGAGTCAGAACAGAGGGAAAGAGAGAGAGAGAGAGGGTAGAGAGTCAGAACAGAGGGAAGTAGAGAGAGGGAGGGGAGAGAGTCAGAACAGAGGGAAAGAGAGAGAGAGAGAGAGAGAGAGAGAGAGGGAGGGCAGAGAGTCAGAACAGAGGGAAAGAGAGAGAGAGAGAGGGAGGGAGAGTGTCAGAACAGAGGGAAAGAGAGAGAGGGAGGGAGGGGAGAGTCAGATCAGAGGGAAAGAGAGTGAGAGGGAGGGTAGAGAGTCAGAACAGAGGGAACGAGAGAGAGAGGGAGGGAGAGAGTCAGAACAGAGGGAACTAGAGAGAGAGGGAGGGGGGAGAGAGTCAGATCAGAGGGAAAGAGAGAGAGAGGGAGGGTAGAGAGTCAGAACAGATGGAAAGTCAGAACAGATGGAAAGAGAGGGAGGGTAGAGAGTCAGAACAGAGGGAAAGAGAGAGAGAGGGAGGGTAGAGAGTCAGAACAGAGGGAAGGAGAGAGAGAGGGAGGGTAGAGAGTCAGAACAGAGGGAAAGAGAGAGAGAGGGAGGGTAGAGAGTCAGAACAGAGGGAAGAGCGAGAGAGAGAGAGGGAGGGTAGAGAGTCAGAACAGAGGGAAGAGCGAGAGAGGGAGGAGAGAGAGGGAGGGAGGGAGGGTAGAGAGTCAGAACAGAGGGAAAGAGAGAGAGAGGATGTGTGGAATTTGCTTTATGTTTGGTAATTGGGGGCCTTTGAGCCCTGATGGGCTGGGTGACATCAGTGACTCTCTATGATATTACTGTTGCTGTGGAGGGAGAGAGAGACAGACAGACAGACAGACAGACAGACAGACAGACAGGCAGACAGGCAGACAGGCAGACAGGCAGACAGGCAGGCAGGCAGGCAGGCAGGCAGGCAGGCAGGCAGGCAGGCAGGCAGGCAGGCAGGTAGGCAGGTAGGCAGGTAGGCAGGTAGGTAGGTAGGTAGGTAGGTAGGTAGGTAGGTAGGTAGGTAGGTAGGTAGGTAAGTAAGTAAGTAATCAGGAATTCCTCCCAAGGTGTGTATATTGATTTTAGTCCCCTTCTCATTAACTAGCTACTGACAGTGACCAGAGATGGCTAGATTGAGCTAGAGGGGTGTGTGTGGTGTGTGTATGCGTGCGTGCAAGCGTGTGTTTTTGTGAGTTAACAGGACTTTCAATAAGAATGACACACACAGCTCTGATTCAATTTTCTGCTTTGTGTTTCAATTAGGTCTTAGTGGAATAGTGACTCTCTGAGAGATATGAGTTCCTGTGTAAACTTTTGTTATTGACCAAATACTTATTTTCCACCATAATTTGCAAATAAATGAATTAAAAATGTGATTTTCTGGATTTTTTTCTTCTCATTTTGTCTGTCATAGTTGAAGTGTACCTATGATGAAAATTACAGGCCTTTCTCATCTTTTTAAGTGGGAGAACTTGCACAATTGGTGGCTGACTAAATACTTTTTTGCCCCACTGTAGTTGGTCACGGATGTGTTAACATTAAGTTTAGGGCCTCATTATGAATGGTTAAGGTTTGGGATAGAGTTTAAACATTAAGATTAGGGCCTCATTGTGAATGGTTCAGGTTTGGGATAGAGTTAAAACAGAATGTTTAGGGCCTCATTATGAATGGTTCAGGTTTGGGATAGAGTTTAAACATTAAGATTAGGGCCTCCTTATGAATGGTTAAGGTTTGGGATAGAGTTTAAACATTAAGTTTAGGGCCTCATTATGAATGGTTAAAACCTGTTAGGGATGATGCGAATTTTCGCAGCTTTTCGCAGCTTTTTGTTAAAAATCGCGCAACATTTCAAAGTCGTGCTACTCATGCCAGGAATATAGTATATGCATATGATAAGTATGTGTGTATAGAAAACACTCTGAAGTCTCTAAAACTGGTTAAATCGTGTCTGTGGCTATAACAGAACGTGTTTAGGAGTAAAAATCCCTGGGAAAACTGTTCACCAAAAACACAAAAAAAATATTCATCCGCCAGTCAATGTATTGTTTAAGGCGAGAGAAAATAGATGAGGATCCGATTCGAAATCCTACAGCTTCCACACGATGTCGCCAGTACTGGGATTTCATGGCTGCTTTATCCTTGGTGGGATGCCGTATAGGCACTTCCTGTCTTGGGGCGCACCGCAGGATGTTATGAAAGTGAAAACATGGACGATAATTTCAAGACTTGCTGCTATCGAATACAGATCGCCCCGTGATCAATTTGATAGATTATTAACGTTTATTAATACCTAAAGTTGGTTTAGAAAAGTAGTTTGAAGTGATTTGTAAAAGTTTATAGGCATCTTTTGTAATTTTAAAAAGTGACGTTGCGTCTTGTAAAGGGGAATTTTCCTGGATCAGACCGGTCTTCAGAAAATGACATTTTGGCTATACAATGACGGATTTAATCGGAAAAAATACCCAATTGTGATGTTTATGGGATATATAGGAGTGCCAACAAAGAAGCTCGTCAAAGGTAATGAATGTTTTATATCTTATTTCTGCGTTTTGTGTAGCGCCGGCTACCGCAAAATCTTTTGTTTAGGTCTCGTTCTGATATTTTGGGGGGTGCATGCTATCAGATAATAGCTTCTCATGCTTTCGCCGAAAAGCATTTTACAAATCTGACATGTTGGCTAGATTCACAACGAGTGTAGCTTTAATTTAGTATCTTGCATGTGTGTTTTAATGAAAGTTTGAGTTTTATCGAAAACTATAGGTGGCGCTCTAAAATTTCCTCTGATTTGTTTCCTGTTTAAACACAGGAACAATGGTTAAGGTTTTAGAGTTTAAACATTAAGATTAGGGCCTCATTATGAATGGTTAAGGTTTGGGATAGAGTTTAAACATTAAGATTAGGGCCTCATTATGAATGGTTAAGGTTTGGGATAGAGTTATAACATTAAGATTAGGGCCTCATTATGAATGGTTAAGGTTTGGGATAGAGTTAAAACATTAAGTTTAGGGCCTCATTATGAATGGTTAAGGTTTGGGTGTAATGGCTTTCTTCCTGTGAAGGAGAGGCCGGCCAAAACACAGCATTGTTGAAGTTCATGGTTCTTTAATAAGAGACACTTAACATGAACAAACTGCAAAACAATAAACGTGGCAAAACCGAAACAGCCCCATCTGGTGCAGCAAACACAAAGACAGGAAACAACCACCCACAAAACCCAACACAAAACAGGCTACCTAAATATGGTTCCCAATCAGAGACAATGACTAACACCTGCCTCTGATTGAGAACCATAACATAGAATGCCCACCCAGCTCACGTCCTGACCAATACTAAAACAAGGAAAACACAAAAGAACTATGGTCAGAACGTGACAGTCCCCCCCCCTCCCCCCTCCCCAAGGTGCGGACTCCGACCGCACAAGCTAAACCTATAGGGGAGGGTCTGGGTGGGCATTGTGGGAGAAAGATGTACATATAGGGAGAAACATAATACTGTAACACAAGAGAAAGATACACTTAGAGTGCATTTGCCATTCTGGTCAAATGCATTGTCTATTGTATAGGACAGGAGGCCAGAGTAAGGCCATGAGAGCATAGGACAGCTGGACAAACCAAAGTCAGAGGGACATACAAAGGAGGGGGTCAGCCAAATGACCAATGGATGGACTATAGACATAGGGCATATATTTTTAGGACATGAAGAGAAGAGACACATAGTCTACGAGTCCTAATAAGGACAGACATACCAAAGAACACACCAGGCTGAACGTAAGTGGGCCCATAGCATAAGATGGGCATGTATTATTTTTGGGACATGAAGAGGTCCTGTCACCATTATAACTTGACTGAAAGCAGATATGGGCGTTATCGAGCTGAACAAGCAGGATGCACATATTGGGATATAATGGTGGCAGATGGACTGAGGGAAGAAACTTCATTTGCATGTGGGTTGGACTCATATGTTGTATGTGTATAAAAACAGAGCCAGTGCTCTGGAAAAGGGTGTGTTCCGCGGACCCTCTAGGCTTCTGATATGTTTGTATTAAAAGCCTATATTGAATTCACAAGTTCTTGTAAGTGTTATATTTTGAAATGATTCACCACGACATAATTTGGCGAGCTTTTTGCCAGGAGACCAAGGGATCGCAAAGAGTGACGTTCCGGGCTGGTGATAGTTCCTTTGGACAATCTTGCAAACAAATGTGGCCACACAACTATAAAAAGGTAAGCTTGTTCTTACGTAGTTGAAATGTTTGTATAGATTGCTTCAGAGATCCTGTCTCAGCGAGAAGGGCGTCACGTAGGTCTCTCTTTAAAATGTCCTAAAAACCCAGTAAATGTTGAAGAACTTTTGAATTCAATGAATTGCATGCATGTGTGATTTTGGGGGTTGTTAAAAAAATAGATATATAAACATATATGTGCAGGTGTAAGGACTAAGTGACTAGGGGCTGTGAACCTCGCGGGTGTCGGGCGATTAGCGCAGGGGGCTTGCACTCTTTCTGATCGGTCGGTTCGAACGAACCCACGTGTTTGGGTTGGTTGAGGGGAGTTGTTCCGTCTGATTCTGCTCGACTGTCTCGGGATTTGTTTTGGGATGTGTGTACAACGCAGCCCAATCAACCTGAGCGGGTGACCTGTGTTGGGTGTGTGTGATTCAGACTGCCCCTCTCACCGAGCCATTCATTTGGGGACCTTGTGTGGTTTGACTAGGTGCGGTTGTTTGCGCTCTCTGGCTGAGCTGCCTCTGGCCTGGTGTGGGGCAGCTGCTGCCTGCTCATAGGGTCATAAACTTATAAAAAAATAAGTAGAAAAGTCCACGAATACCACCCTTTAAGAAAAAGATCAGAAAGGGGTTGGGTGGTGTATTCACGTCTACCGCTCCTGTTGAAAAGAGGGGGACTGAACAGGTGAATATATAGGAAGCAGAAGAACTCTGACCCGATTTGGCTGGGTTCAACTGCAAAATAAATCCTGCGGATAAAAACGCTCCATCTAGCTAAACTGTAAATCGGTAGGTCACGCCACGATATTGCTCTAATACGAAATAGAGGCCAGTATTGGGTGGGTGAAGTATGGTTATGAAGGGTATGGGTATGAAGACAGGCTGACCCGGTTAGGCAGTAGTCTCGTCATATCGTGAAAAATCCTGTAGGATAATACCGGCTTAGGTAGAGGAAGTGAATTAAGTCAGTAGGTAAGAAACTATAGGTTGTTTTAGGTAAAACAAAGGGTGTGTATGAATGAATGAAAAATAAACTAATGAATGACAATTCTTTGTGATGAATGAGCAGATTAGAAAAAAGAAGAAGAACAGGCTGTGTGTCTGTGACCAACTGGTAGGAAGAGGAATGCGCAGGCCTCTCTGACAGTTAACTGAGTGTAACTTGAGAAAGAGAGTGCATTTAACTGTCACTGGGAAGAAGAACGAAATCGATAAATATCGGGCAAAATAAGTTATAAATAAGGATAAAACATTGACGTGATAACGTTTTAAACAACCATTGTACCTGTACCTGTAGTTAGTACTACATCCACCCGGGTCATTGTCACCAACACTACAGCTGTACCTGTAGTTAGTACTACATCCACCCGGGTCTCTGTCACCAACACTACAGCTGTACCTGTAGTTAGTACTACATCCACCCGGGTCTCTGTCACCAACACTACAGCTGTACCTGTAGTTAGTACTACATCCACCCGGTTCTCTGTCACCAACACTACAGCTGTACCTGTAGTTAGTACTACATCCACCCGGGTCTCTGTCACCAACACTACAGCTGTACCTGTAGTTAGTACTACATCCACCCGGGTCTCTGTCACCAACACTACAGCTGTACCTGTAGTTAGTACTCTATCCACCCGGGTCTCTGTCACCAACACTACAGCTGTACCTGTAGTTAGTAATACATCCACCCGGGTCTCTGTCACCAACACTACAGCTGTACCTGTAGTTAGTACTACATCCACCCGGGTCTCTGTCACCAACACTACAGCTGTACCTGTAGTTAGTACTACATCCACCCGGTTCTCTGTCACCAACACTACAGCTGTACCTGTAGTTAGTACTACATCCACCCGGGTCTCTGTCACCAACACTACAGCTGTACCTGTAGTTAGTACTACATCCACCCGGGTCTCTGTCACCAACACTACAGCTGTACCTGTAGTTAGTACTCTATCCACCCGGGTCTCTGTCACCAACACTACAGCTGTACCTGTAGTTAGTACTACATCCACCCAGGTCTGTCACCATCACTACAGCTGTACCTGTAGTTAGTACTACATCCACCCGGGTCTCTGTCACCAACACTACAGCTGTACCTGTAGTTAGTACTCTATCCACCCGGGTCTCTGTCACCAACACTACAGCTGTACCTGTAGTTAGTAATACATCCACCCGGGTCTCTGTCACCAACACTACAGCTGTACCTGTAGTTAGTACTACATCCACCCGGGTCTCTGTCACCAACACTACAGCTGTACCTGTAGTTAGTACTACATCCACCCAGGTCTGTCACCATCACTACAGCTGTACCTGTAGTTAGTACTACATCCACCCAGGTCTGTCACCATCACTACAGCTGTACCTGTAGTTAGTACTACATCCACCCGGGTCTCTGAAACTGCTAAGATGCTTATAGAATAAAATCAATATATATGTAATACTATTGGCTTGCTGATTTAAAAGGTAACATTGTGAATATTAACGAAATGTACATTTCTTTTCCAGAAAAAAAGGGTTACATTTTCTCTGGTCAAAATGTCATCGGAGACTGTGGCACTGAGGAAAACAGTTAGAGATATTCGGCCACTTTAAAAGTCTTAGTATCTGGATAAGGCTAACAATGGAGTTCCGGATAAGTGAGGCCAGCTCCTGTGTGTTCTTGGCCTATGGTTCACTAGTAACCAATACACCTTATACCGTGAATGAATATGCGATAGTGGATTTCCTTTGGAAGGGTTTTTTCAATTCAGTTTCAAATTGGGTATGCACAAGGATGGAAATGTTTTTGAAAATGTATTTAAGTTGTTTCTAAAGAAAAGGAAGTGGAAACATTTTAATGGTGTCAAATGCTGAACCCTAAGAATTTCCCGTGAAGACTGATCAACTTCACTAGAAATTGTTGGAACAGGTGGGATTTAATTATAAAATGATTGAGAAACACCAGTCTCTATTCAAAGTGTACAATCACTTTGAAATTCTATTATTTCCTTGGGAAAATGATGAAGAGTTGTAATCTTAAATTGACTAGTTATTCAAATAGGTTTATTTTTTATTTAACATGGGTTCATAGAAGAAATTATCAGTTCCCTGGGGTTATGGTCTTTGGGTAAATACGCAAATGTGCTTGGTTCATTCTGCATATAAAAGGGAAATATATGATGAGTTACTCCAAATGGTGTATTGGAGTGGGGGTCTCTGCGAGGGTTATGTTGATAACTACATAATCTGTAACTCGTCTGAGAGACCGCCAGTAGAATAAGGGAGTTATCATGGAAGGTGATGTCAGAATGCTTTAATGCTTGGGAGAGATTATCACCACAACAAGTGTGTGTGAAACTCAAACCCACCCTACTGGCTGAATAGTGAGGGACAACTGTGTCTGATGACCTGTGAACTGTATCTAAAATAGACATGCGGGAATGATATGTGCTGGGAGATGAAAGACTAAAGGGGATTGGGGTAATGACCTTTTATTACCAGGCCACTCATGACAGAAAAACAGAGACAAAAGGGCGCATTGTAAAATAGATATTACTGGTACTAAAAGATGTTAGTATAAATGTTAATTATAAAAGGGATGATGTGGATTGAATTGAGAAGGTCAAATTTGAGTTAAAGTAAGCACTAAGGACTGTTATCCTGAATATTGTTATCCTGTTATCCTGAATATATAAACATTTAGTTATGATTTAGATAGAGGACTGTTTAAATCTACTAGGCCTAGGGAAGCTCTGGAAACTAATCCTGAGACAGGGTGATTGACAGAATTTACAGAATATTAGATTCAACGTTTTTGTTTCTTTTGTTATCCTCTTGGAACTCTGGTATTTCATTATTGGATAAAAAACCTTCCCGTTTTAAGCGCGATATTTTGTCACGACAAGATGCTCGACTATGCATATAAGTGACAGTTTTGGATAGAAAACACTCTAACGTTTCCAAAACTGCAAAGATATTGTCTGTGAGTGCCACAGAATTGATGAAACCAAGATTAAATTTCAAACAGGAAGTGCCCCAGATTTTGAAGGCGCTGTGTTCCAATGACTCCTTATATGGCTGTGAATGGGACACGAATGAGCTTAGACTTTCTGTCGTTTCCCCATAGTGTCGACAGCATTGTGACGTATTTGTAGGCATATCAATGGAAGAGTGACCATAAGAGACTACATTTACCAGGTGGTCGTTTGGTGTCCTCCGTCGCAATTATTGCGTAATCTCCAGCTGCAGTATTTTTCCGTTTGTTTCTGAGGAGAAACCCAACTGCCACGAATGATTTATCATCGAATAGATGTGTGAAAAACACCTTGATGATTGATTCTAAACAACGTTTGCCATGTTTCTGTCGATATTATGGAGTTAATTTGGAAAAAGTTCGGCGTTGTAGTGACTGAATTTTCGTTTTTTTTCTTAGCCAAACGTGATGAACAAAAAGGACCGATTTCTCCTACACAAATAATATTTTTGGAAGAAATTAACATTTGCTATCTAACTGAGAGTCTCCTCATTGAAAACATCAGAAGTTCTTCAAAGGTAAATGATTTTATTTGAATGCTTTTCTTGTTTTTGTGAAAATGTTGCCTGCTGAATGCTAGGCTTAATGCTATTCTAGGCTATCAATACTCTTACACAAATGCTTGTGTAGCTATGGTTGAAAAGCATCTTTTGAAAATCTGAGATGACAGTGTTGTTAACAAAAGGCTAAGCTTGTGTTTGAATATATTTATTTCATTTTATTTGCGATTTTCATGAATAGAAAAAGTTGCATTATGGTAATCCGCTTGAGGCTATGATTACGCTCCCAGATTGCTCGTCGCTAGAGGTTAAACAATGTCATTGTAATTGGAATGATACATTTTAATGATATAAGTAATTGAATAAAATGTATAGTCTGTTGTGCGATAACACCCAAGGATGAAGAAGAAAGAGACCAACATAACATGGGCATAGAACTAAACGGATGGACGTTTTCCCCAGGTTTAATTACATTACAAATAGTGGTAATTTATTGCAAATATGCAGTTATTATAATTTACTTTTCTATTTTTTCTTGTTTGGTCAATTTATTTTTGTTTTGAGGAAAATAAGTGTTTATATTGTTCCTGAGGAGGGACTGATATAAATTGACTAAAAATGATTTGAGAATGTTTAAATATGTATCAAACTATGGAAGGAAATTAGGAGTAGTGACTTATGTATTATGGGTTAGAAAAACTGTAACTACATTGGGGATTCATATGAAGGTTATGGTAGCGGAGGGGTGTTATTTCTAGAAACAATGTATATTAATAGACGAGATAACTCACAGAAAAGGAAGGTGTCACGACTCCGACCGAAGGAGGCTTCCCTTCCCGTTCGGGTGGCGCTCGGCGGTCGTCGTCGCCGGCCTACTAGCTGCCACTGATTATTCCCCCCCCCCCTCCTTATGTGTTTATTGAGTGCACCTGTTTTGAGTTAGGTAATATAGTAGTGAGGCTTTATTAGTCAGCCGGCCCGCCTGGTTCCTTGTGCGGGATTAATTATTGTGACCGTCTGTTTGGTGTACTTGTGTGCACGTCTATGGGTTTCGTGTTTTTCCCATGTTTGTGGTTTTTCCTGGACAGTTTAAGTCCCCCTGTTTGGGGCGTTTGTTTGTTCATTACGCCCTGTGTTTTCGTGGGGTTGGCTTATGTTCGCCGTTTCTTTGTGCATTAAAATAGCACTCCCCTGAACTCTCTGCTTCCTGCACCTGACTTCTCACCCACTAAACTCAGATCGTTACAGAAGGACAGTTGGTCTTGTAAAAATATAGGGACATCAAATATAGGGACAATTCTAAAGTAAATAGAACATTACACATAGATTATGGTAAAATAAATAAGTGGTGGCATTTTGAACACTAGAGCAAAAGTTTAAGAAGCTTAGGACTTAGTTTAGTTAGGATTGGATATTCTTCCAACTGGAAGACACTTGACTGATTACATGTTATTCTTACAGCAGTTGCTGTAGGGACCATAATTTGGCTATCATTATGAATATTTTTGTGGCAGGAGGCCAGGTATTGGAGACAGAATGTTTACATAGGGCTGTTATTTAAAAATTAAGATTTAGTGATCTTGCTATAAGAAGAAAGTCTGTTGTCAGGAAATAACCCATGTGTTAGTGTATGTCCTCAGGAAAAAACAGTACATAAGAGGCCAGATGGAAGGGCATGGGCTGAATTCTGGAGACTGAGTGTACATCAAGATACATCAGGCTGGGGGTATATTTCTTACAGCACCTGCAGTGTATATATATATATATATATATATATATATATATATATGAGAGAGAGAGAGATTCCACTGTAGACATACTGGGTTGAGTTTGGGGGTTACTTGTTTTATTTGTTAATGTATCATATGAAAAAGGATAGATGTTAGGGTAGTTGTACTCTAAACCACATGTTGAAGGCTTGATGTGAAAGCAGATACAGTGTTGAATTACTTCAAGAATAAATCATGTTGATTAAAGTTATGCACATGCTTATCAGTTGAAATAGAGCAGATGGGGAACTAAGTAAAAAATGACATGATTTGGGAACACCTCTCAGAACCTGGGGCCGAAAGGGGAAGACTGGAAGAAAGCACGAGGAAGCCAATTAGGGCCTCCATTTTTGTGGAGTCCAGCAGAAAAGTATCCTGGAGGCATAGAGTCAGGTGAAGAGAGAGTGGGAATTGTCATGGTCTCAGATGTAAGTATTCATGAATACAGTCATGCATAACACATAACATTGTCAATACTGTTATGTCTTGTCCTTTGTTTTCCAAGTCTTATGTTTAGGAAACCAGATGGAGAAGGGTTCACCAGCTTCAGCTGGCATGTCAGTTTGTTGTGTGATGAGTGATGGAAGTAAGAGGATGTATGGTGTAATCATAGAACAGAGGCCATAAGTCTCTAAGTCTGAATGCCTCACAGAAAGAAGGCAGAAACCTGAACCAGGACGAGAGGTTCCATGTCTGATGATCCAATGGGACCAGAAGGACCTCTCCCAGTGATACCAGGAGATCTAGTCTATGTTCGAGTGTTCCCGGAGGAAGTGGGATCAACCGAGGAGAGAAGGACTCTACGTGGAGGCCGCAGCAACAAACACGGCTGTCCAAGTGAAAGGAAGCAAGATGTGGTACCATGGTACCATCTGAAGCACTGCACTTGAGTCCCAACAGAAAGAAGGACACAACCATATAGAGATGAGGACACGGAGGATGCTGATCCACCAGGAAGGAGCCCGGAAGGAGCAGGAACAGTGAAAGCAATCGAGATGCCAGGGAGGAGCCAAGAGAACAGCAGACCAAGTGAAAGCCAAAATACGACAGGTGCATTGCCTAATGCACCCAGAAGAAGACGAAGGAGAGACAACACTGGAGAGAGAACCTGCGAACAACCAGAATTCACTCCTGTGGGGCCAGAGAGTCCAGGGATGGGAGGGAGTAACATGCCTGATACTCCTGATGACATACCTGTTATGGCAGACCTTTTTGACAGAAGCCCTCCACCATGGGACCCGGAAGTACCACCTACAGAATGGGAACATCTCTTCCCTAAAATTGACACCCTTCCAGATGGAAGCCCAGTCCGGCCTGAGGAGGGAGCCTCAGGGGAAGAAAGAGGAGGAGAGGCCTCACAAGGAACAGAAGGAGAGACCCCACAAAGAGGAGGAAAAGTCCAGCAAGCTGAAGAAAATGGGGATTTCCCCACAATTGACTTTTCAGCTCTTGAATTGTCTCCTTAACAGACACTTGAAGTTAGAACCACAGAAGAACAATGACATTGACATAACAGAAGTAACAGTGAACGCTAGTATAGAAACAACAGACTCACGCACAATCAAGATGTAGGGTGGAAACAGGAAGAGAAGAGAGGAACCAGCCAAACAATCTAGAAAGACTGACAAGGTTAGAATCTCTGTTCCACCTCAACACATAACTGAAAAAGGAGAACAGAAGACAAAAGGATCAAACCCTTACCGGAGATTGCACTCTGTGGATGGACACATCATCAAACGAAGGTCATTTGGGACTCAAAAGGATGTGACCTGACGTTAACCAAAGACGTGGACGAGTGGGTGCTCACCTTGAATCAGATTGAACCAGTTGAAGGTGAAGAATTAATAGTTGAAATAACGAGAAGATTGACCGAAGGGAGTAGCACCTCAGTCATTAGAATTGGTCCTACGCAAATACCCAAACAGGAAGAGCCTGTGGTAGCTAGAACGACAACAACAGTGGAAGCTGCTGTGAAGACCACAGTAGCTACCACTAAGATAACATCAACTGCCCTTACCAAGCAGTCCACTGTACCCACAAAGAAACCTGAAGCATCAGAACCAGGAGGGTTCTTTACTGACATTTGGAACTTTTTGACAAACTCTAATGATATACCTCAAGACAAAAACATTGTAAAAGCGATATATATCTCAGAATCGGAACAACTCAAGGACACCACACAAGAAGAAGTAGTGAAGAATGAGTCGTATGAATTAGTTAAGTATACAGCAAACAAACAGGATGGACAATTGTATTTTGTGTAGCAGATCACCTTTGTCTGATCTTTTGATAGTACCTGAACCTGCATCATTTGCAGAATGTGTTAAATGTAAAATGTTCAATGTATTCAGAGAAAATACTACATTCCTTTGTGTAACATAGAATGCAGTTTGGCACTAGGTAACACTAAAGGTAGAAGTGAATTAAATAGAGATATGCTGGGAGAACATGAATGTGCAACATAAGAACTGAATTGAATGACCCTCATAATGATGGGTTTACTATTGTAAAAGAAAAGAAAGGGGGAAATAATGAATGTTTCTACAGCTATGGAGATAATGGGATGTGGGAAATACTATAGTTAATTGGATATAATGGGATGTGGGAAATACTATAGTTAATTGGAGATAATGGGATGTGGGAAATACTATAGTTAATTGGATATAATGGGATGGATGTGGGAAACACTATAGTTAATTGGAGATAATGGGATGTGGGAAATACTATAGTTAATTGGATATAATGGGATGGATGTGGGAAACACTATAGTTAATTGGAGATAATGGGATAGATGTGGGAAACACTATAGTTAATTGGAGATAATGGGATAGATGTGGGAAACACTATAGTTAATTGGAGATAATGGGATAGATGTGGGAAACACTATAGTTAATTGGAGATAATGGGATAGATGTGGGAAACACTATAGTTAATTGGAGATAATGGGATGTGGGAAACACTATAGTTAATTGGAGATAATGGGATGGATGTGGGAAACACTAGTTAATTGGAGATAATGGGATGGATGTGGGAAACACTAGTTAATTGGAGATAATGGGATGTGGGAAACACTAGTTAATTGGAGATAATGGGATGGATGTGGGAAACACTATAGTTAATTGGAGATAATGGGTGGATGTGGGAAATACTATAGTTAATTGGAGATAATGGGATGTGGGAAACACTATAGTTAATTTGAGATAATGGGATGGATGTGGGAAACACTATATTTAATTGGAGATAATGGGATGGATGTGGGAAACACTATAGTTAATTGGAGATAATGGGATGGATGTGGGAAACACTATAGTTAATGGGAGATAATGGGATGGATGTGGGAAATACTATAGTTAATTGGAGATAATGGGAAATACTATAGTTAATTGGAGATAATGGGATGGATGTGGGAAACACTATAGTTAATTGGAGATAATGGGAAATACTATAGTTAATTGGAGATAATGGGATGGATGTGGGAAACACTATAGTTAATTGGAGATAATGGGAAACACTATAGTTAATTGGAGATAATGGGAAACACTATAGTTAATTGGAGATAATGGGAAACACTATAGTTAATTGGAGATAATGGGATGGATGTGGGAAACACTATAGTTAATTGAATAAACTATTTGGGTGTTAGAAACTGCAGGAGTTTGTAAATTTGATAAAGTAATGATTGTGAAACACAAAGGTAAAATGTGGTAATATCACACAAGTAACATTATATCTTGAAATGTTAAAGAATCAGGATTAAGGAATAGCTGATAGTTTCTGGATGTGTGGGCAAACTACATGCTCATTGCTTCTTCACAATATAATGATTGATTATAAGTGTTTTATTCTTTACAGACTAGATCTTTTACTCCTATCTATGTTATTGTTTTTGAGATGTTTGGTCTGATTGGGTTTTGTAAGTGTTTTATGTTTCAAATAGGATCTGGAGATGTTTGGTCTGATTGGGTTTGTTTTATGTTTCAAATAGGATCTGGAGATGTTTGGTCAGGTTTTGATTTGTTTCAAATAGGATCTGGAGATGTTTTTATTTTTGATAATGTTTTTGTCAACTGTTGGTATTGGCCTCCACCCTATATGTCCTTTTAGTGTAGTTTTTGGTGCTAAATTAGCACCAGAGGAGGGATTTGTGGGAGCAAGATGTACATATAGGGAGAAACTTAATACTGTACCACAAGAGAAAGATACACTTAGAGTGCATTTGCCATTCTGGTAAAATGCATTGTCTATTGTATAGGACAGGAAACCAAAGTAAGGCCATGAGAGCATAGGACAGCTGGACAAACCAAGGTCAGAGGGACATACAAAGGAGGGGTCAGCCAGCCAAATGACCTATGGATGGACTATAGACATAGGGCATATATTTTTAGGACATGAAGAGAAGAGACACATAGTCTACGAGTCCTAATAAGGACAGACATACCAAAGACCACACCAAGCTGAACATAAGGGGCCCATAGGATAAGATGGGCATGTATTATTTTTGGGACATGAAGAGGTCCTGTCACCATTATAACTTGACTGAAAGCAGATATGGGCGTTATTGGGCGTGAACAAGCAGGAAGCACATATTGAAAGATAATGGTGGCAGATGGACTGAGGGAAGTAACTTCATTTGCATGTAGGGTTGGACTCATATGCTGTGTGTGTATAAATCAGAGCCAGTGCTCTGGAAAAGTGTGTGTTCTGCGGACCATCTAGGCTTCTGATATGTTTGTATTAAAAGCCTATATTGAATTCACAAGTTCTTGTAAGTGTTATATTTTGTAACGATCCTCCACGACAACACACACTGGACACACACACACACACACACACTGGACACACACACACACACACGCACATACTCAACACATAATGGACACACACACACACACACACTGGACACACACACTGGACATTCAGTCACACACTAGACACACACACACACACATACATACAAACTGGACAGACACTACAGAAACCCACTACACACACACACACACACAGGACCCTCACACACACACTGGAAACACACACACACTGGACCCACACATGCTGACACAGACACTGGACTCACACGGAAACACACTGTACTCACACACACTGGACTCACACACACAAACACATACTGGAAATTCATACGTCAACACATCATCCTCATCATACTTCAACACATAATCCTCATCATAACTCAACACATCATCCTCATAAACACATCATCCTCATCATTACTCAACACATCATCCTCATCATATCTCAACACATCATCCTCATCAACACATCATCCTCATCATACATCAACACATCATCCTCATCAACACATCATCCTCATCCTCATCATACATCAACACATCATCCTCATCATACCTCAACATATCATCCTCATCATACCTCAACATATCATCCTCATCATCACATCATCTTTATCACCAACATCATTGACATCATCATCATTGAATGTATAAACCTGTTCAGATGCAGTAATCAGTATATGATCATCGTCCTCTGACTTATCCTCTTCCTCCTCTTCCTCTTGTTGTATTGGGTCTGCCATGCTTGGAGGAGTCAACAATGTATGTAAAAATAATTGTGTATTTAATAATACATAAATAAATACATCATGTAGTCCCATGGAGGGGATCACATCATGTAGTCTAATGGAGGGGATCACATCATGTAGTCTAATGGAGGGGATCACATCATATAGTCTAATGGAGGGGATCACATCATGTAGTCCCATGGAGGGGATCACATCATGTAGTCTAATGGAGGGGATCACATCATGTAGTCTAATGGAGGGGATCACATCATATAGTCTAATGGAGGGGATCACATCATGTAGTCTAATGGAGGGAATCACATCATATAGTCTAATGGAGGGGATCACATCATATAGTCTAATGGAGGGAATCACATCATATAGTCTAATGGAGGGAATCACATCATGTAGTCTAATGGAGGGGATCACATCATGTAGTCTAATGGAGGGAATCACATCATGTAGTCCCATGGAGGGGATCACATCATGTAGTCTAATGGAGGGAATCACATCATATAGTCTAATGGAGGGAATCACATCATGTAGTCTAATGGAGGGGATCACATCATGTAGTCTAATGGAGGGGATCACATCATGTAGTCTAATGGAGGGGATCACATCATGTAGTCTAATGGAGGGAATCACATCATGTAGTCTAATGGAGGGGATCACATCATGTAGTCTAATGGAGGGGATCACATCATATAGTCTAATGGAGGGGATCACATCATGTAGTCTAATGGAGGGGATCACATCATATAGTCTAATGGAGGGGATCACATCATGTAGTCTAATGGAGGGGATCATATCATGTAGTCCCATGGAGGGAATCACATCATGTAGTCTAATGGAGGGGATCACATCATGTAGTCCCATGGAGGGGATCACATCATGTAGTCCCATGGAGGGGATCACATCATGTAGTCTAATGGAGGGGATCACATCATGTAGTCTAATGGAGGGGATCACATCATATAGTCTAATGGAGGGGATCACATCATGTAGTCTAATGGAGGGGATCACATCATGTAGTCCCATGGGGGGATCACTTCATGTAGTCTAATGGAGGGGATCACATCATGTAGTCTAATGGAGGGGATCACATCATGTAGTCTAATGGAGGGGATCACATCATGTAGTCTAATGGAGGGGATCACATCATGTAGTCCCATGGAGGGGATCACATCATGTAGTCTAATGGAGGGGATCACATCATGTAGTCTAATGGAGGGGATCACATCATGTAGTCCCATGGGGGGATCACTTCATGTAGTCTAATGGAGGGGATCACATCATGTAGTCTAATGGAGGGGATCACATCATGTAGTCTAATGGAGGGGATCACATCATGTAGTCTAATGGAGGGGATCACATCATGTAGTCCCATGGAGGGGATCACATCATGTAGTCTAATGGAGGGGATCACATCATGTAGTCTAATGGAGGGAATCACATCATGTAGTCTAATGGAGGGGATCACATCATGTAGTCTAATGGAGGGGATCACATCATGTAGTCCCATGGAGGGGATCACATCATGTAGTCTAATGGAGGGGATCACATCATGTAGTCTAATGGAGGGGATCACATCATGTAGTCTAATGGAGGGGATCACATCATGTAGTCTAATGGAGGGGATCACATCATGTAGTCCCATGGAGGGGATCACATCATGTAGTCCCATGGAGGGGATCACATCATGTAGTCTAATGGAGGGGATCACATCATGTAGTCCCATGGAGGGAATCACATCATGTAGTCTAATGGAGGGGATCACATCATGTAGTCTAATGGAGGGGATCACATCATGTTGTCCCATGGAGGGAATCACTAGTCCTGAACTCAAAGAAATATAAAATACTTTTTAATCAGACATTTTCAAGTCAAATGACAAAAATGTAACTGCAAAAAATGGTGAATCACCGTCACAGCCTACACAGGACACCTACACCACCCGATGTTACAGGAAGGCCATAAAGATAGTCAAGGACAACAACCACCCGAGCCACTGCCTGTTCACCCCGCTACCATCCAGAAGGGGAGGTCAGTACAGGTGCATCAAAGCTGGGACCGAGAGACTGAAAAACAGCTTCTATCTCAAGGCCCTCAGACTGTTAAACAGCCACCACTAACATTGAGTGTCTGCTGCCAACACACTGACTCAACTCCAGCCACTTTAATAGTGGGAATTGATGGGAAATGATGTAAAATATATCACTAGCCACTTTAAACAATGCTACCTAATATAATGTTACATACCCTACATTATTCATCTCATATGCATACGTATATACTGTACTCTATATCATCGACTGCATCCTTATGTAATACATGCATCACTAGCCACTTTAACTATGCCACTTTGTTTACATACTCATCTCATATGTATATACTGCACTCAATACCATCTACTGTATCTTGCCTATGCTGCTCTGTACCATCACTCATTCATATATCTTTATGTACATATTCTTTATCCCCTTACACTGTGTATAAGACAGTAGTTTTGGAATTGTTAGTTAGATTACTTGTTGGTTATTACTGCATTGTCGGAACTAGAAGCACAAGCATTTCGCTACACTCGCATTAACATCTGCTAACCATGTGTATGTGACAAATCACATTTGATTTGATTTGATCAGAATGTTTTCTTGCTGACATCACAACACAGGCTGTCATTGGAAAATACATACAATGAAAAGGAAACCAGTAAATGTGGGATCACATGACTGCAGGCTGGAAATAGAGTGTCTTCACAGACCTTCTGGAAGTGGTGACCTGGGACAACTGGGGGAAACCACATGTTCAGACAAAGCAGCAATGATCCAACCCTGAGATCGGATTGAGAGAAAACCACTCAGCATTGAGTAGCATATAGAGGTATTTAACACTTTATGGGCTTATCATTGAAAGACTGTCCCCTTACAGCAGCTAGGGGGTCTTATCATTGAAAGACTGTCCCCGTACAGCAGCTAGGGGGACTTATCATTGAAAGACTGTCCCCGTACAGCAGCTAGGGGGTCTTATCATTGAAAGAATGTCCCCGTACAGCAGCTAGGGGGTCTTATCATTGAAAGATTGTCCCCATACAGCAGCTAGGGGGTCTTATCATTGAAAGACTGTCCCCTTACAGCAGCTAGGGGGTCTTATCATTGAAAGACTGTCCCCTTACAGCAGCTAGGGGGTCTTATCATTGAAAGACTGTCCCCATACAGCAGCTAGGGGGTCTTATCATTGAAAGACTGTCCCCATACAGCAGCTAGGGGGTCTTATCATTGAAAGACTGTCCCCTTACAGCAGCTAGGGGGTCTTATCATTGAAAGACTGTCCCCTTACAGCAGCTAGGGGGTCTTATCATTGAAATAATGTCCCCATACAGCAGCTAGGGGGTCTTATCAGTGAAAGACTGTCCCCTTACAGCAGCTAGGGGGTCTTATCATTGAAAGACTGTCCCCTTACAGCAGCTAGGGGGTCTTATCATTGAAAGACTGTCCCCTTACAGCAGCTAGGGGGTCTTATCATTGAAAGACTGTCCCCTTACAGCAGCTAGTGGGTCTTATCATTGAAAGACTGTATACACAGCTTTTGTGCTGATGGTGGACATCTTGGAAGGCTCATCTTGACTGCACTGCACAGGGCGAACATATTACACAGAACGTAATTTCACTTAATACTGAGTACCTTCACCTTGACAAATTGACACAAATAATATACTGAACACAGTACCGGTTTCTCAGCTCACAATAACGTTGGATACCAGCCCCCACCGATAAACCAACAGAAGAAGGTGCTGGAGTGACAACGGTAGCTAGCTAGCCGTACACCGGTATACAGTGTCCCTGTTCCCATACACCATGTGGGGGTCCTGTTCCCATACAGCATGTGGGGGTCCTGTTCCCATACACCATGTGGGGGTCCTGTTCCCATACAGCAGGTGGGGGTCTTATCATTTTAAGACTGTCCCCTTACAGCAGCTAGGGGGTCTTATCATTTTAAGACTGTCCCCTTACAGCAGCTAGGGGGTCTTATCAGTGAAAGACTGTCCCCTTACAGCAGCTAGGGGGTCTTATCATTGAAAGACTCTCCCCTTACAGCAGCTAGGGGGTCTTATCATTGAAAGACTGTCCCCTTACAGCAGCTAGGGGGTCTTATCATTGAAAGACTGTCCCCTTACAGCAGCTAGGGGGTCTTATCATTGAAAGACTGTCCCCGTACAGCAGCTAGGGGGTCTTATCATTGAAAGACTGTCCCCGTACAGCAGCTAGGGGTCTTATCATTGAAAGACTGTCCCCGTACAGCAGCTATGGGGTCTTATCATTGAAAGACTGTCCCCTTACAGCAGCTAGGGGGTCTTATCATTTTAAGACTGTCCCCTTACAGCAGCTAGGGGTCTTATCATTTTAAGACTGTCCCCTTACAGCAGCTAGGGGGTCTTATCAGTGAAAGACTGTCCCCTTACAGCAGCTAGGGGGTCTTATCATTGAAAGACTGTCCCCTTACAGCAGCTAGGGGGTCTTATCATTGAAAGACTGTCCCCTTACAACAGCTAGTGGGTCTTATCATTGAAAGACTGTCCCCTTACAGCAGCTAGTGGGTCTTATCATTGAAAGACTGTATACACACCTTTTGTACTGATGGTGGACATCTTGGAAGGCTCATCTTGACTGCACTGCACAGGGCGAACATATTACACAGAACGTAATTTCACTTAATACTGAGTACCTTCACCTTGACAAATTGACACAAATAATTTACTGAACACAGTACCGGTTTCTCAGCTCACAATAACGTTGGATACCAGCCCCCACCGATAAACCAACAGAAGAAGGTGCTGGAGTGACAACGGTAGCTAGCTAGCCGTACACCGGTATACAGTGTCCCTGTTCCCATACACCATGTGGGGGTCCTGTTCCCATACAGCATGTGGGGGTCCTGTTCCCATACACCATGTGGGGGTCCTGTTCCCATACAGCAGGTGGGGGTCCTGTTCCCATACACCAGGTGGGGTCCTGTTCCCATACAGCAGGTGGGGGTCCTGTTCCCACACAGCAGGTGGGGGTCCTGTTCCCATACACCATGTGGGGGTCCTGTTCCCATACACCATGTGGGGGTCCTGTTCCCATACAGCAGGTGGGGGTCCTGTTCCCATACACCATGTGGGGGTCCTGTTCCCATACACCATGTGGGGGTCCTGTCCTCTTACAGCAGGTGGGGGTCCTGTTCCCATACACCATGTGGGGGTCCTGTTCCTATACACCATGTGGGGGTCCTGTCCTCTTACAGCAGGTGGGGGTTCTGTTCCCATACACCATGTGGGGGTACTGTTCCCATACAGCAGGTGGGGGTCCTGTCCTCTTACAGCAGGTGGGGGTTCTGTTCCCATACACCATGTGGGGGTACTGTTCCCATACAGCAGATGGGGGTCCTGTTCCCATACAGCAGTTGGGGGTCTTGTTCCCATACAGCAGGTGGGGGTCCTGTCCCCATACAGCAGGTGGGGGTCCTGTCCCCATACAGCAGATGGGGGTCCTGTCCCCATGCACCATGTGGGGGTCCTGTTCCCATACACCAGGTGGGGGTCCTGTCCCCATACACCAGGTGGGGGTCCTGTCCCCATACACCAGGTGGGGGTCCTGTCCCCATACACCAGGTGGGGGTCCTATCCCCATACACCAGGTGGGGGTCCTGTCCCCATACAGCAGGTGGGGGTCCTGTTGCCATACAGCAGATGGGGGTCCTGTCCCCATACACCAGGTGGGGGTCCTGCCCCCATACACCAGGTGGGGGTCCTGTCCCCATACACCAGGTGGGGGTCCTGTCCCCATACACCAGGTGGGGGTCCTGTCCCCATACACCAGGTGGGGGTCCTGTCCCCATACACCAGGTGGGGGTCCTGTCCCCATACAGCAGGTGGGGGTCCTGTTCCCATACAGCAGATGGGGGTCCTGTCCCCATACACCAGGTGGGGGTCCTGTCCCCATACACCAGGTGGGGGTCCTGTCCCCATACAGCAGGTGGGGGTTCTGTTCCCATACAGCAGGTGGGGTCCTGTCCCCATACAGCAGGTGGAGGTCCTGTTCCCATACAGCTGACTAAAAACTGAATGCTGGTTTAAACTCTGGTTTGGAACCAATGGGGTCAAAACATTAGCTAGCTACAACATGTAATAATTAACCAGAGGTAATTGACATTAGCTAGCTACAACATGTAATAATTGACCAGAGGTAATTGACATTAGCTAGCTACAACATGTAATCATTGACCAGAGGTAATTGACATTAGCTAGCTGAAATTAGCCAGTTAGCTAGCAAACATTCCTTGACATTCTTCTCCCTAAAGAATTCAGAACAGGGACTACGACTTAGCAGGAGTTTGTTGTGTACATTTCGAGAAACTGTAGTTGTTTTCCAGTAAGTGTTGTTGTGTAGCTACCAGTCTGTCCTGGAATGGAATGTTGATGTGGTAGTAGCTGTTCAGAACCGTTCCAGAACGGAATGTGGATGTGGGTGGTAGTAGTCATGCGGAAGTTATTGATACAAATAGGGCACCAGTTCCTCCAGGAACCATTTATGATGAGGAAGGTTAAAATATGAACCCATTGATTACTAAAGGTTCCCAGAGCAACTCTAAAGATGAAAAGGTTCTTGTTAGAATCTTTTTACATTTCAACTTTCCAATTAATCCCCAAATTCTTTTTTTCTCTTAAAAAAATTGTAACCTTTATTTAACTAGGCAAGTCAGTTTTAAGAACACATTCTTATTTACAATGACGGCGTCCCACGGCCAAACCTGGACGACGCTGGGCCAATTGTGCACTGCCCTATGGGACTCCCAGTCACGGCCGGTTGGGATACAGCCTGGATTCTTAGTGTGTTCTTCTGAAATAGATTTTCCTCATGTCATGTTTCTTTACACCTGTCTAAAATAAATCATATAGTTATTGTGATGGTGTAGAATTTATTACATGGATTTATTAGACTTTTTAAAATGTAAAACAAAGGTCTGTGTATCAGCTTGTAGGATATGAGTGGAATCCAGGAGATGCTTAATGTGTTGATGTTGATTAAGGGTCAATTACCATGAGACTGGCAGTCTGCATGACAATGACCGGCTGACAAAATGTCATGATCGACACTGCTGTAGGTAACATCAATAAGGGATCATAGCTTTCACCTGGATTCACCTGGTCAGTCTATGTCATGACCCACACAGCCCTAGGTGACATCAATAAGGGATCATAGCTTTCACCTGGATTCACCTGGTCAGTCTGTCATGGAAAAACTGGTTTTCCTAATGTTTTGTACACAGTGTATATCATGTGTATATAATAAACAAACTTGAAATGAGAAGGGAAGGGGAGGGGGGAGGGGAGGGCTGCCAGGAAGGGAGGGAAGGGGAGGGCAGCCAGAAAGGGAGGGAAGGGGGAGGGCAGCCAGGAAGGGAGGGAAGGGGGAGGGCAGCCAGAAAGGGAGGGAAGGGGGAGGGCAGCCAGAAAGGGAGGGAAGGGGGAGGGCAGCCAGAAAGGGAGGGAAGGGGAGGGCAGCCAGGAAGGGAGGGAAGGGGAGGGCAGCTAGGAAGGGAGGGAAGGGTGGGCAGCCAGAAAGGGAGGGAAGGGGGAGGGCAGCCAGAAAGGGAGGGAAGGGGGAGAGCAGCCAGGAAGGGAGGGAAGGGGAGGGCAGCCAGAAAGGGAGGGAAGGGGGAGGGCAGCCAGAAAGGTAGGGAAGGGGGAGGGCAGCCAGAAAGGGAGGGAAGGGGAGGGCAGCCAGGAAGGGAGGGAAGGGGAGGGCAGCCAGAAAGGGAGGGAAGGGGGAGGGCAGCCAGAAAGGGAGGGAAGGGGCAGGGCAGCGAGGAAGGGAGGGAAGGGGAGGGCAGCCAGGAAGGGAGGTAAGGGTGGGCAGCCAGAAAGGGAGGGAAGGGGGAGGGCAGCCAGAAAGGGAGGGAAGGGGGAGAGCAGCCAGGAAGGGAGGGAAGGGGAGGGCAGCCAGAAAGGGAGGGAAGGGGAGGGCAGCCAGGAAGGGAGGGAAGGGGGAGGGCAGCCAGAAAGGGAGGGAAGGGGAGGGCAGCGAGGAAGGGAGGGAAGGGGAGGGCAGCCAGGAAGGGAGGGAAGGGTGGGCAGCCAGAAAGGGAGGGAAGGGGAGGGCAGCCAGAAAGGGAGGGAAGGGGGAGAGCAGCCAGGAAGGGAGGGAAGGGAGGGCAGCCAGAAAGGGAGGGAAGGGGGAGGGCAGCCAGAAAGGGAGGGAAGGGGGAGGGCAGCCAGAAAGGTAGGGAAGGGAGAGGGCAGCCAGAAAGGGAGGGAAGGGGAGGGCAGCCAGAAAGGGAGGGAAGGGGGAGGGCAGCCAGGAGGGGAGGGAAGGGTGGGCAGCCAGAAAGGGAGGGAAGGGGAGGGCAGCCAGAAAGGGAGGGAAGGGAGAGAGCAGCCAGGAAGGGAGGGAAGGGGAGGGCAGCCAGAAAGGGAGGGAAGGGGAGGGCAGCCAGGAAGGGAGGGAAGGGGGAGGGCAGCCAGAAAGGGAGGGAAGGGGAGGGCAGCCAGAAAGGGAGGGAAGGGGGAGGCCAGCGAGGAAGGGAGGGAAGGGGAGGGCAGCCAGGAGGGGAGGGAAGGGTGGGCAGCCAGAAAGGGAGGGAAGGGGAGGGCAGCCAGAAAGGGAGGGAAGGGGGAGAGCAGCCAGGAAGGGAGGGAAGGGGAGGGCAGCCAGAAAGGGAGGGAAGGGGGAGGGCAGCCAGAAAGGTAGGGAAGGGGAGGGCAGCCAGAAAGGGAGGGAAGGGGAGGACAGCCATGACTCAAAGTCTTGTGAAATTTGACTCCGGTGTGGCAGTAATACAGTCACCACAACAGCCCAACACAGGTCCAAAATAAGTCACCACAACACCACAACAGCCCAACACAGGCCCAAAATAAATTAAGCTACCACAGTATCCCCTTGACCTTTTTGGATCTGAAAACTAAAGCGATACACCAGACAAGACACAGAGACAGCAACAGACTATGATATGATGGAGAGAGACACCAGACAAGACACAGAGACAGCAACAGAAGAATAGGATGTGATGGAGAGAGAAAGTTTGGCTCATTGGACAGGTCAGAGTCCATGTTTGAAGATGTTGAGGGTTTTTGACAAAACACTGGTGTTGTATTCATGGATTTAGCTGTTGAAATTCCGTCCCGGACCCCCCTACTGGCTATGGGCTAAGCCACCAATGTCTTCAAATCCCAGGGGAAAGAGGAGCTGCTACCCCTGGGGAGAGAGGAGCTGCTATCCATGGGGAGAGAGGAGCTGCTACCCCTGGGAGAGAGGAGCTGCTACCCCTGGGAGAGAGGAGCTGCTACCCCTGGTGAGAGAGGAACTGCTACTCCTGGTTAGAGAGGAGCTGCTACCCCTGGGGTGAGAGGAGCTGAGAGGAGCTGCTACCCCTGGGGAGAGGGGAGCTGCTACCCCTACATTTACATTACATTACATTTACATTTAAGTCATTTAGCAGACGCTCTTATCCAGAGCGACTTACAAATTGGTGCTTTCACCTTATGACATCCAGTGGAACAGCCACTTTACAATAGTGCATCTAGGTCTTTTAAGGGGGGGGGGAGAAGGATTACTTTATCCTATCCTAGGTATTCCTTAAAGAGGTGGGGTTTCAGGTGTCTCCGGAAGGTGGTGATTGACTCCGCTGTCCTGGCGTCGTGAGGGAGTTTGTTCCACCATTGGGGGGCCAGAGCAGCGAACAGTTTTGACTGGGCTGAGCGGGAACTGTACTTCCTCAGTGGTAGGGAGGCGAGCAGGCCAGAGGTGGATGAACGCAGTGCCCTTGTTTGGGTGTAAGGCCTGATCAGAGCCTGGAGGTACTGAGGTGCCGTTCCCCTCACAGCTCCGTAGGCAAGCACCATGGTCTTGTAGCTGCTACCCCTGGGGAGTGAGGAGCAGCAACCAGGAGAGACTGTGACCCTGCTCGGGAAGAGTGTTTGGTGTTTGCTGGGGCACATTTGGCAGGAGCTTCAGTGATGAAGACTGCTGAACTTGCTGATGTTTCACAATATGCCATGTCTCAGTCACCAGGTCTCAACACAATATGCCATGTCTCAGTCACCAGGTCTCAACACAATATGCCATGTCTCAGTCACCAGGTCTCAACACAATATGCCATGGCCGTCTCAGTCAACAGGTCTCAACACAATATGCCATGGCCGTCTCAGTCACCAGGTCTCAACACAATATGCCATGGCCGTCTCAGTCACCAGGTCTCAACACAATTGAACACAACCATCAACAAAACACCAAATGATGGAATTTCTTGTGGAATAATGATGACACATCCCTCCAATAGAATTCCAGACAGTTGTAGAATGTATTCCAAAGCACATTGTAAGAGCTATTAAGAGAGAGGGAGGGAGAGAGAACAGGCAGAACCTGATATGTAAATGAGCAGAGCAAACAAAAGCAACTTTCGACGACCGAATGATCATTCAGACTCTGTTTCTATTGAGAGATAAAAGGTAAGACGACGATTGTTGTGTGTATTCATATAGTTGATGATATTGTTATGTGTATTCATATAGTTGATGATATTGTTGTGTGTATTCATATAGTTGATGATATTGTTGTGTGTATTCATATAGTTGATGATATTGTTATATTCATATAGTTGATGATATTGTTATGTGTATTCATATAGTTGATGATATTTCTGGTGGACAGTGTTATAATAGTCTCCTTACTCTCCATAAAATGTTTGATATAAATTAGATGCGTGGGGTGAATTCGTTCTGTGCCCATCTGTGTGCCCCAGGGTGATCACTCCTACACTATCTAGAATCTGAAAGGTTTTTTTGGCTGTCCCCATAGGTTAACCCTTTATTCTAAGAGTGTACTGTATCATATTTCTATAGACCAGGGTGATCTCCTACTGTATCATAGGCCTATAGACCAGGGTGATCTCCTACTGTATCATAGGCCTATAGACCAGGGTGATCTCCTACTGTATCATAGGTGTATGGACCAGGGTGATCTCCTACTGTATCATAGGTCTATAGACCAGGGTGATCTCCTACTGTATCATAGGTCTATAGACCAGGGTGATCTCCTACTGTATCATAGGTCTATAGACCAGGGTGATCTCCTACTGTATAGAAGAAAAAGAAACGCACACCTATTCAGACGAGGTGCTGGCTAGCGGAATAGAAACTTGAAAATGAAAGAGAGCCACACACTCTAGGTGCTCAGATGCAAAAAAAAATGTAATACCAACGTTTGGACAGCCAAACTGTCTTCATCAGGGTATAATCACAAACACTGCGGGATGACTCGTTTATATAGTGTCAAAAGACACAGGTGTCTGTAATCATGGCCAAGAGTGGCCTAATATCATTGGTTAATAATCAAATATTAAAATGTCATACAAAGAACAGCATACAAAGAACAAATGGATAGCATACGATCATAGATTAATTTGACTACACAAGTTTACAAACAATTACAATGGCAAAGTCACAATAATCACAAGAATGGCTTCAGGTCAAAGACTACGTTGAGACCGAAGGGCGCAAGGGTCTTTAAATTAAAGATCCAGGCAGCCTCTCATTTTAACAATACATTATCAAGGTCACCCCCTCTCCTAGGGAGGGTGACATGTTCGATGCCAATATAACGCAGAGACAAAATCGAATGGCCTGCCTCCAAGAAGTGGGCCGCAACTGGATAAGTAAAGTTTTTACACCTAATGGTGCTACGATGCTCTGAGATACATACTTTTAATTCGCGCTTTGTTTTACCTACATCATTTTTACCACAAGGACAAGTTATAAGATAAATAACTGCCTTAGTGGAGCACGTAATAACACCTTTTATTGGGATCGATTTCCCTGTTTGTGGGTGTTTGAAGGATCTACATTTATAAGTGCCATTGCATTGAGCACAGCCATTACATTTGTAATTTCCATCCAGTAGGGGCGCAAATAGACGTTGTTCAGGAAAGATTTAGATGCACTACTGTTCCACTGGATGTCATAAGGTGAATGCACCAATTTGTAAGTTGCTCTGGATAAGAGCGTCTGCTAAATGACTTAAATGTAAATGTAATGTAATATCTTGGGGTGGTAAATCAGAGTTTACCAATTGGTCTCTGAGATTTCTGCCCCTCGAGAATACGACCAAGGGAAGGTCCGAAAACACATTACCGAGACTATCATCGGATTTTAGGATGTGCCAATGTTTGTGAACTATTCCCTTAATTTGTTCAGAGCACTTTGAATAGCGGGTAGTTAGAATGCGTCTTTTTGCGAGACTGACCTTGAAAAAGGTCATGTTTTGTTTAGAATTTTCTCAATGGCAATATTAATCTGATCATTCTTGTAGCCCCTCTCCTTGAACTTTCTTTGCGTCTCAGCCATATTTCTGTCGAAATCTGATTGTTTTTGCAAATTCTTTTGATTCGACAGAATTGGCTGTAGGGCAAACTCTTTTTCAAGGGAAGTGGGTGACAACTATCAGCCCTCAACAAACTGTTAGGATCAGTAGGTTTCCTGTAAAGATCAGTGTATAGAACATTATCTTCACACAAGATCAGAAGATCAAGAAAACTGATTTGACGTGTATCAGATTGCATATAGCCAAAGTCCAGTTCATTGGTTAGTTTTCATCAGTTCATTGAATATGCCATCATCATTAACAGCTGTTTGTAGAGCTGTGCGTTTGTCTTTAATCGTGTTATCCATTTCAATAAAAATCCTTCTTCAACTGGTCAACAATTAATGTCATTAAATCAATAGACCATTTGTTCAGGATGGCACACCAGCGCTCACAGTAATCATCTGTGGCTGTCCCAATGATGGTTATTTTTGCCACCTGAGTCCCCGTGGAATAATGCCTTGACGCACATAATCACTAAGAGTGACTATATGTAGATGCGTTCTCGTCTGGCACTTAGATAAATGTAACAGTTCTTTGGAGAGGTCAGAATTACCTCCCGGCATGTCAAAAAGGGACTCCAAAATAATGATCTTATCACGCTCCCTTTGGCTATATTCAAAGTAATCTTGTATGGGTCTATGACCAGTGTCAGGAAAATAATTATCATTCGGCATCTCCTACTGTATCATAGGTCTATGGACCAGGGTGATCTCCTACTGTATCATAGGTCTATGGACCAGGGTGATATCCTACTGTATCATAGGTCTATGGACCAGGGTGATCTCCTACTGTATCATAGGTCTATAGACCAGGGTGATCTCCTACTGTATCATAGGTCTGTAGACCAGGGTGATCTCCTACTGTATCATAGGTCTATAGACCAGGGTGATCTCCTACTGTATCATAGGTCTGTAGACCAGGGTGATCTCCTACTGTATCATAGGTCTATAGACCAGGGTGATCTCCTACTGTATCATAGGTCTATAGACCAGGGTGATCTCCTACTGTATCATAGGTCTATAGACCAGGGTGATCTCCTACTGTATCATAGGTCTATAGACCAGGGTGATCTCCTACTGTATCATAGGTCTATAGACCAGGGTGATCTCCTACTGTATCATAGGTCTATAGACCAGGGTGATCTCCTACTGTATCATAGGTCTATAGACCAGGGTGATCTCCTACTGTATCATAGGTCTATGGACCAGGGTGATCTCCTACTGTATCATAGGTCTATAGACCAGGGTGATCTCCTACTGTATCATAGGTCTATAGACCAGGGTGATCTCCTACTGTATCATAGGTCTATAGACCAGGGTGATCTCCTACTGTATCATAGGTCTATAGACCAGGGTGATCTCCTACTGTATCATAGGTCTATAGACCAGGGTGATCTCCTACTGTATCATAGGTCTATAGACCAGGGTGATCTCCTACTGTATCATAGGTCTATAGACCAGGGTGATCTCCTACTGTATCATAGGTCTATAGACCAGGGTGATCTCCTACTGTATCATAGGTCTATAGACCAGGGTGATCTCCTACTGTATCATAGGTCTATAGACCAGGGTGATCTCCTACTGTATCATAGGTCTATAGACCAGGGTGATCTCCTACTGTATCATAGGTCTATAGACCAGGGTGATCTCCTACTGTATCATAGGTCTATAGACCAGGGTGATCTCCTACTGTATCATAGGTCTATAGACCAGGGTGATCTCCTACTGTATCATAGGTCTATAGACCAGGGTGATCTCCTACTGTATCATAGGTCTATAGACCAGGGTGATCTCCTACTGTATCATAGGTCTATAGACCAGGGTGATCTCCTACTGTATCATAGGTCTATAGACCAGGGTGATCTCCTACTGTATCATAGGTCTATAGACCAGGGTGATCTCCTACTGTATCATAGGTCTATAGACCAGGGTGATCTCCTACTGTATCATAGGTCTATAGACCAGGGTGATCTCCTACTGTATCATAGGTCTATAGACCAGGGTGATCTCCTACTGTATCATAGGTCTATAGACCAGGGTGATCTCCAACTGTATCATAGGTCTATAGACCAGGGTGATCTCCTACTGTATCATAGGTCTATAGACCAGGGTGATCTCCTACTGGATCATAGGTCTATAGACCAGGGTGATCTCCTACTGTATCATAGGTCTATAGACCAGGGTGATCTCCTACTGTATCATAGGTCTATAGACCAGGGTGATCTCCAACTGTATCATAGGTCTATAGACCAGGGTGATCTCCTACTGTATCATAGGTCTATAGACCAGGGTGATCTCCTACTGGATCATAGGTCTATAGACCAGGGTGATCTCCTACTGTATCATAGGTCTATAGACCAGGGTGATCTCCTACTGTATCATAGGTCTATAGACCAGGGTGATCTCCTACTGTATCATAGGTCTATAGACCAGGGTGATCTCCTACTGTATCATAGGTCTATAGACCAGGGTGATCTCCTACTGTATCATAGGTCTATAGACCAGGGTGATCTCCTACTGTATCATAGGTCTATAGACCAGGGTGATCTCCTACTGTATCATAGGTCTATAGACCAGGGTGCTCTCCTACTGTATCATAGGTCTATAGACCAGGGTGATCTCCTACTGTATCATAGGTCTATAGACCAGGGTGATCTCCTACTGTATCATAGGTCTATAGACCAGGGTGATCTCCTACTGTATCATAGGTCTATAGACCAGGGTGATCTCCTACTGTATCATAGGTCTATAGACCAGGGTGATCTCCTACTGTATCATAGGTCTATAGACCAGGGTGATCTCCTACTGTATCATAGGTCTATAGACCAGGGTGATCTCCTACTGTATCATAGGTCTATAGACCAGGGTGATCTCCTACTGTATCATAGGTCTATAGACCAGGGTGATCTCCTACTGTATCATAGGTCTATAGACCAGGGTGATCTCCTACTGTATCATAGGTCTATAGACCAGGGTGATCTCCTACTGTATCATAGGTCTATAGACCAGGGTGATCTCCTACTGTATCATAGGTCTATAGACCAGGGTGATCTCCTACTGTATCATAGGTCTATAGACCAGGGTGATCTCCTACTGTATCATAGGTCTATAGACCAGGGTGATCTCCTACTGTATCATAGGTCTATAGACCAGGGTGATCTCCTACTGTATCATAGGTCTATAGACCAGGGTGATCTCCTACTGTATCATAGGTCTATAGACCAGGGTGATCTCCTACTGTATCATAGGTCTATAGACCAGGGTGATCTCCTACTGTATCATAGGTCTATAGACCAGGGTGATCTCCTACTGTATCATAGGTCTATAGACCAGGGTGATCTCCTACTGTATCATAGGTCTATAGACCAGGGTGATCTCCTACTGTATCATAGGTCTATAGACCAGGGTGATCTCCTACTGTATCATAGGTCTATAGACCAGGGTGATCTCCTACTGTTCATAGGTCTATAGACCAGGGTGATCTCCTACTGTATCATAGGTCTATAGACCAGGGTGATCTCCTACTGTATCATAGGTCTATAGACCAGGGTGATCTCCTACTGTATCATAGGTCTATAGACCAGGGTGATCTCCTACTGTATCATAGGTCTGTAGGATTTTCTTCAGAAAACTCAACAAGCAGCAAACACATGTTTTTTCTTGTTATTATTCTTTTCACTCAGTGTGAAAGAGAGACAAATACATATTGTGGAAAGCCTAACAACACATAACACTTCCTCAAAACAGGTTGTGTGTATTCATTAGTGCCAACCGTAGCAAAAAGTTTGGCAACAGAATCCATTTAGGTCACGTTGTACAGCATTTGGAGTAAACTGTTTATGCAACATTTTAAAACTGTTGGCTGTGGAGTAAACTAATGAATACAACCCAAGCTGTTGAAACCTGAACGTTAACACTATTTATACTGATACTGGGTTAACACTATTTATACTGATACTGGGTTAACACGATTTATACTGATACTGGGTTAACACGATTTATACTGATACTGGGTTAACACTATTTATATTGATACTGGGTTAACACGATTTATACTGATACTGGGTTAACACTATTTATACTGATACTGGGTTAACACTATTTATACTGATACTGGGTTAACACTGTTTATACTGATACTGGGTTAACACTATTTATACTGATACTGGGTTAACACTATTTATACTGATACTGGGTTAACACGATTTATACTGATACTGGGTTAACACTATTTATACTGATACTGGGTTAACACTATTTATACTGATACTGGGTTAACACTATTTATACTGATACTGGGTTAACACTATTTATACTGATACTGGGTTAACACTATTGATACTGATACTGGGTTAACACTAGTTATACTGATACTGGGTTAACACTATTGATACTGATTCTGGGTTAACACTATTTATACTGATACTGATATTGGGTTAACCCTGTTTATACTGATACTGGGTCATCACTATTGATACTAATACTGGGTTAACACTATTTATACTGATACTGATACTGGGTTAACAAAATTTATACTCATACTGGGTTAACACTATTTATACTGATGCTGGGTTAACACTGTTTAAACTGGGTTAACCCTGTTCATACTGATACTGGGTTAACCCTATTTATACTGATACTGGGTTAACACTATTGATACTGATACTGGGTTAACCCTATTTATACTGATACTGGGTTAACACTATTTATACTGATACTGGGTTAACACTATTTATACTGGGTTAACCCTGTTTATACTGATACTGGGTTAACCCTATTTATACTGACACTGGGTTAACATTATTTATACTAGGTTAACACTGTTTATACTGATACTGGGTTAACACTATTTAAACTGATACTGAGTTTACCCTGTTTATACTGATACTGATACTGGGTTAACACTATTTATACTGATACTGTGTTAACACTATTGATACTGATACTGGGTTAACACTATTTATACTGATACTGGGTTAACACTGTTTATACTGATACTGGGTTAACCCTATTGATACTGATACTGGGTTAACACTGTTTATACTGATACTGGGTTAACACTATTGATACTGATACTGGGTTAACACTACACTACAAGTTACTGGGAAGACGCTATCCGATGCGGTGCAGCCAACGGGTTTCTCCCACAGAAACAAACATCTTTCTGGTAAGAAGAGTGGCGGGGGCGTATGCCTCATGACTAACGAGACATGGTGTGATGAAAGAAACATACAGGAACTCAAATCCTTCTGTTCACCTGATTTAGAATTCCTCACAATCAAATGTAGACCGCATTATCTTCCAAGAGAATTCTCTTCGATTATAATCACAGCCGTATATATCCCCCCCAAGCAGACACATCGATGGCTCTGAACGAACTTTATTTAACTCTTTGCAAACTGGAAACCATTTATCCGGAGGCTGCATTCATTGTAGCTGGGGATTTTAACAAAGCTAATCTGAAAACAAGACTCCCTAAATTTTATCAGCATATCGATTGCGCAACCAGGGTGGTAAAACCTTGGATCATTGTTACTCTAACTTCCGCGACGCATATAAGGCCCTGCCCCGCCCCCTTTCGGAAAAGCTGACCACGACTCCATTTTGTTGATCCCTGCCTACAGGCAGAAACTAAAACAAGAGGCTCCCAAGCTGAGGTCTGTCCAACGCTGGTCCGACCAAGCTGATTCCACACTCCAAGACTGCTTCCATCACGTGGACTGGGACATGTTTCGTATTGCGTCAGATAACAATATTGACGAATACGCTGATTCGGTGTGCGAGTTCATTAGAACGCGTTGAAGATGTCATTCCCATAGCAACGATAAAAACATTCCCTAACCAGAAACCGTGGATTGATAGCAGCATTCGCGTGAAACTGAAAGCGCGAACCACTGCTTTAATCAGGCAAGGTGTCTGGCAACATGACCGATTACAAACAGTGCAGCTATTCCCTCCGCAAGGCTATTAAACAAGCTAGCGTCAGTACAGAGACAAAGTAGAATCTCAATTCAACGGCTCAGACACAAGAGGCATGTGGCAGGGTCTACAGTCAATCACGGACTACAAGAAGAAACCCAGCCCAGTCACGGACCAGGATGTCTTGCTCCCAGGCAGACTAAATAACTTTTGCCCGCTTTGAGGACAATACAGTGCCACTGACACGGCCTGCAACGAAAAACATGCGGCCTCTCCTTCACTGCAGCCGAGGTGAGTAAGACATTTAAACGTGTTAACCCTCGCAAGGCTGCAGGCCCAGACGGCATCCCCAGCCGCGCCCTCAGAGCATGCGCAGACCAGCTGGCCGGGGTGTTTACGGACATATTCAATCAATCCCTATACCAGTCTGCTGTTCCCACATGCTTCAAGAGGGCCACCATTGTTCCTGTTCCCAAGAAAGCTAAGGTAACTGAGCTAAACGACTACCGCCCGTAGCACTCACTTCAGTCATCATGAAGTGCTTTGAGAGACTAGTCAAGGACCATATCACCTCCACCCTACCTGACACCCTAGACCCACTCCAATTTGCTTACCGCCCAAATAGGTCCACAGACGATGCAATCTCAACCACACTGCACACTGCCCTAACCCACCTGGACAAGAGGAATACCTATGTGAGAATGCTGTTCATCGACTACAGCTCGGCATTCAACACCATAGTACCCTCCAAGCTCGTCCATCAAGCTCGAGACCCTGGGTCTCGACCCGCCCTGTGCAACTGGGTACTGGACTTCCTGACGGGCCGCCCCCAGGTGGTGAGGGTAGGCAACAACATCTCCTCCCGCTGATCCTCAACACGGGGCCCCACAAGGGTGCGTTCTGAGCCCTCTCCTGTACTCCCTGTTCACCCACGACTGCGTGGCCACGCACGCCTCCAACTCAATCATCAAGTTTGCGGACGACACAACAGTGGTAGGCTTGATTACCAACAACGACGAGACGGCCTACAGGGAGGAGGTGAGGGCCCTCGGAGTGTGGTGTCAGGAGAATAACCTCACACTCAACGTCAACAAAACTAAGGAGATGATTGTGGACTTCAGGAAACAGCAGAGGAACACCCCCTATCCACATCGATGGAACAGTAGTGGAGAGGGTAGCAAGTTTTAAGTTCCTCGGCATACACATCACAGACAAACTGAATTGGTCCACTCACACTGACAGCGTCGTGAAGAAGGCGCAGCAGCGCCTCTTCAACCTCAGGAGGCTGAAGAAATTTGGCTTGTCACCAAAAGCACTCACAAACTTCTACAGATGCACAATCGAGAGCATCCTGGCGGGCTGTATCACCGCCTGGTACGGCAACTGCTCCGCCCTCAACCGTAAGGCTCTCCAGAGGGTAGTGAGGTCTGCACAACGCATCACCGGGGGCAAACTACCTGCCCTCCAGGACACCTACACCACCCGATGTTACAGGAAGGCCATAAAGATCATCAAGGACATCAACCACCCGAGCCACTGCCTGTTTACCCCGCTATCATCTAGAAGGCGAGGTCAGTACAGGTGCATCAAAGCTGGGACCGAGAGACTGAAAAACAGCTTCTATCTCAAGGCCATCAGACTGTTAAACAGCCACCACTAACGTCGAGTGGCTGCTGCCAACACACTGTCATTGACACTGACCCAACTCCAGCCACTTTAATAATGGGAATTGATGGGAAATGATGTAAATATATCACTAGCCACTTTAAACAATGCTACCTTATATAATGTTACTTACCCTACATTATTCATCTCATATGCATACGTATATACTGTACTCTACATCATCGACTGCATACTTATGTAATACATGTATCACTAGCCACTTTAACTATGCCACTTTGTTTACTTGTCTACATACTCATCTCATATGTATATACTGTACCCGATACCATCTACTGTATGCTGCTCTGTACCATCACTCATTCATATATCCTTATGTACATATTCTTTATCCCCTTACACTGTGTATAAGAAAGTAGTTTTGGAATTGTTAGTTAGATTACTTGTTGGTTATCACTGCATTGTCGGAACTAGAAGCACAAGCATTTCACTACACTCGCATTAACATCTGCTAACCATGTGTATGTGACAAATACAATTTGATTTGATTTGATTTGAAAGTTGATATGGTGC